>NW_018405829.1:1365165-1365523 GCF_002113885.1 Mizuhopecten yessoensis
GCCTAATCAGACTTATAGCGCACTGAATGTTTTTTTTATCGTACTACAGACTTATAGCGACCTGGGTATGTACCATAATACAAACTTATAGCGACCTGGCTATGTACCGTAATTTAGACTTATAGCGACCTGGGTATGTACCGTAATACAGACTTTTAGCAACCTGGTTATGTACCATAATACTAACTTATAGCGAGCTGGCTATGTACCGTAATTTAGACTTATAGCGACCTGGGTATGTACCGTAATACAGACTTATAGCAACCTGGTTATGTACCATATTATGGACTTATATAAACCTGGTTATGTACCATAATACTAACTTATAGCGACCTGGCTATGTACCGTAATTCAGACT
>NW_018405829.1:1365601-1366306 GCF_002113885.1 Mizuhopecten yessoensis
GTTAATACTAACTTATAGCGACCTGGCTATGTACCGTAATTCAGACTTATAGCGACCTGGTTATGTACCGTAATACAGACTTATAGCAACCTGGTTATGTACTATAATATAGACTTATAGAAACCTGGTTATGTACGTTAATACTAACTTATAGTGACCTGGCTATGTACCGTAATTCAGACTTATAGCGACCTGGTTATGTACCGTAATACAGACTTATAGCAACCTGGTTATGTACCATAATACAAACTTATAGCGACCTAGCTATGTACCGTAATTTAGACTGATAGCGACCTGGTTATGTAGCGTAATACAGACTTATAGCGCTTTTTTTTTCACTGTAATACAGACTTATAGGGACCTGGTTATGTACCATAATACAGACTTATAGCGATCCAGTTATGTACTGTAATACAGACTTATAGCGCCTTAATTATTTTACCGTAATACAGACTGATAGCGACTTGATTATGTACCGTAATACAGACTTATAGTGACCTGGTTATGTACCTTAATACAGACTTATAGCGACTTGTTTGTTTTTTCTACCGTAATACAGACTGATAGCGACCTGGTTATGTACCGTAATACAGACTTATAGCAACCTGGTTATGTACCGTTATACAGGCTTATAGTGACCTGGTTATGTCCTGTAATACCGACTAATAGCGCCTTAATTATTTTACCGTAATACAGACTTATAGA
>NW_018405829.1:1367070-1472443 GCF_002113885.1 Mizuhopecten yessoensis
TCAAATTTATAGCGAACTGATATGTAGCGTAATACAGACTGATATCGACCTTGTTATGTACCGTAATACAGACTTATAGCGACCTGGTAATGTACCGTAATACAGACTTATACTGACCTGGGTTATGTAGTGTAATACAGACTTATACTGACCTGGTTATGTACCGTAATACAGACTTATAGCGACCAAGTTATGTACCGTAATACAGACTTATACTGACCTGGTTATGTAGCGTAATACAGACTTATAGCGACTTGGTTTTTTTTTACCGCAATACAGACTTATAGCGACCTTGTTATGTAACGTAATACAGATTGATAGCGTCCTGGCTATGTACTGTAATACAGACTTATATCAACCAGGTTATGTACAGCAATACAGACTTATAGCGACCTTGCTATGTACAGTAATACAGACTTATAGCGACCTTGCTATGTACCGTAACTCAGTCGTATAGTGACCTGGCTATGTACCGTAATTCAGAATTATAGCGACCTGATTATGTACCATAATACAAACTTATAGCGACCTGGCTATGTACCGTAATTCAGACTTATAGCGCCTTTATTTTTTTTTACTGGAATACAGACTTATAGCGACTTGATTATGTACCGAAATACAGAATGATAGCAACCTGGTTATGTAGCGTAATACAGACTTATAGCGCATTCATTGTATTTTTTTATCGTACTACAGACTGATACCGACCTGGTTATGTACCATAATACAGACTGATAGCGACTTGGTTTTGTGCCGCAATACAGACTTATCCTGACCTGGTTATGTAGCGTAATACAGACTTATCGCAACCTGGTTATGTATATACGTACCGCGATACAGACTTATAGCGATTTGGTTTTGTACCGCAATACAGGTTTTCAGCGCCTTGATCTGGTACCGCAATACAGACCTATAGCGACTTGATTATTTTAACCGCAATACAGACTTGCAGCGACTTGTTTGTTTACCGCAATACAGACTTATAGCGACCTGGTAATGTACCGTAATACAGACTTATACTGACCTGGTTATGTAGCGTAATACAGACTTATAGCTCATTCATTGTATTTTTTTATCGTACTACAGACTGATACCGACCTGGTTATGTACAATAATACAGACTGATAGCGACTTGGTTTTGTGCCGCAATACAGACTTATCCTGACCTGGTTATGTAGCGTAATACAGACTTATCGCAACCTGGTTATGTATATACGTACCGCGATACAGACTTATAGCGATTTGGTTTTGTACCGCAATTCAGGTTTTCAGCGCCTTGATCTGGTACCGAAATACAGACCTATAGCGACTTGATTATTTGAACCGCAATACAGACTTACAGCGACTTGTTTGTTTACCGCAATACAGACTTATAGCGACCTGGCTATGTACCCTAATTCAGACTGATAGCGACCTGGTTATGTACCATTATACAGACTTATACTGACCTGGTTATGTAGCGTACTACAGACTTATAGCGCCTTGGTTTTTACCATTTTGCAGACTTATAGCAACCTGGTTATAACCGCAATACAGACTTATAGCGACCTGGTAATGTACCGTAATACAGACTTATAGCAACCTGGTTATGTGCCATAATACAAACTTATAGCGACCTGGCTATGCACCGTAATTCAGACTTATAGCGCCTTTTTTTTTTTTTACTGGAATACAGACTTATTGCGACCTGGTTATGTACCGTTATACAGACTTATACTGACCTGGTTATGTAGCGTACTACAGACTTATAGCGCCTTGGTTTTTACCATTTTGCAGACTTATAGCAACCTGGTTATAACCGCAATACAGACTTATAGCGACCTGGTAATGTACCGTAATACAGACTTATACTGACCTGGTTATGTACCGTAATAAAGACTTCTTGCGACTTGGATTTGTACCGCAATACAGACTTATAGCAACCTGGTTATGTGCCATAATACAAACTTATAGCGACCTGGCTATGTACCCTAATTCAGACTGATAGCGACCTGGTTATGTACCATTATACAGACTTATACTGACCTGGTTATGTAGCGTAATACAGACTTATAGCAACCTGGTTATGTATATACATCGTACTACAGACTGATACCGACCTGGTTATTTACCATAATACAGACTGATAGCGACTTGGTTTTGTACCGCAATACAGGTTTGCAGCGCCTTGATCTGGTACCGCAATACAGACCTATAGCGACTTGATTATTTTAATCGCAATACAGCCTTACAGCGACTTGTTTTTTTTACCGCAATACAGACTGATAGCGACCTGGCTATGTACCGTAATTCAGAATTATAGCGACCTGATTATGTACCATAATACAAACTTATAGCGACCTGGCTATGCACCGTAATTCAGACTTATAGCGCCTTTTTTTTTTTTTACTGGAATACAGACTTATAGCGACTTGATTATGTACCGCAATACAGAATGATAGCAACCTGGTTATGTAGCGTAATCCAGACTTATAGCGCATTCATTGTATTTTTTTATAGTACTACAGACTGATACCGACCTGGTTATGTACCATAATACTGACTGATAGCGACTTGGTTTTGTACCGCAATACAGGTTTTCCGCGCCTTGATCTGGTACCGCAATACAGACCTATAGCGACTTGATTATTTTAACCGCAATACAGACTTACAGCGACTTGTTTTTTTTACCGCAATGCAGACTTATAGCGACCTGGCTATGTACCGTAATACAGACTTATAGCGACCTGGTAATGTACCGTAATACAGACTTATAGCGACTTGGTTATGTACCGTAATACAGACTTCTTGCGACTTGGATTTGTACCGCAATACAGACTTATAGCAACCTGGTTATGTATATACATACCGCACTATAGACTTATAGCGACTTGGTTTTGTACCGCAATACAGGTTTTCAGCGCCTTGATCTGGTACCGCAATACAGACCTATAGCGACTTGATTATTTTAACCGCAATACATACTTACAGCGACTTGTTTGTTTACCGCAATACAGACTTATAGCGACTTGGTTTTGTATCGCAATACAGTTTTTTAGCGACTTGATCTGGTACCGTTTTACAGTTTTATAGCGCCTTGATTGTTTTTTTTTTAACGCAATACAGACTTATAGCGACTTGATTATGTAACGCAATTCAGATTTAATTTGTCTTGCTGTTTGTCATCTACCCATGGTCATTTCGACTAGATACATTATGTAGTTGTGCTTGATATCATATCTTTTGTGACTTGATATCTTTGTCTCACACCTACAGATAGAGACATAAATCGTTCTACTGCGATGTGATAGATCGGCTATTGTGTAGGTGGACTTCAGCACTGGAAACATTGATCTTTATTTTTTATATAATTTTACCAATCATCTTACCATGTTATGGAATATAATAGCATAACCAACTTCAGACAGAGTGTATGGCATTTATTGCAAAAAGAAATGTTAAATTAGTTATTTGTGGGACAGTAAATTAAATTTGCTTTGTCAGGATTTTAAAGTGTATATACTGAGCTCAAACAAAAAACGACCTACTTCCTGTTAATTCATAGTAAATCTGGTCCTTTCTTTCGAGTATGATTATACTGATGAAGTTTTTGTTGTACATTTCTTTGGGTTACTACACGATTTCAGGCTATTATCGAGAGTGGTTTATTTGGACAATCACATCGAATATCTCATTATATATATGCATATAGAGTTAATAAGAATTCTTCAAATCTGCACGTTCGCAGCATTATATTATTATTGAGACCCGAATTCGTGTCCACTGTTTAAGAACCAATACTTCTCAGTCCATTCAAACGATATAACATATCTGGCAGTATCGAAATTATGACAAAAATGAATGATCGCCAAATCACTTCCATATTTAAATTGGAAGATGCTGTTCATACAAAGTGCTTCTTAAATAATTTAATAGAAGGAAGTTCGGAAAACAATTACAGCCGGTAAAAATGGCGAGAGATACCGGCAGCCAAACAGTTTCGAGTGTGCATGTATGACGTCGACTGCGTCCTGCTTAGGACTGAAGACCCCACATAATCATTTGTTTGTTTGGTGATGAGGTAAGAAATAAATACAATAATAAAATTTGACGAGTAGAGTGCACGTTCATTATGATTAAAATGCATGATCTACCCTGACCAGGACTCGAACCCATATCTTCCCAAATGAAATTGGAATGCTTTTCTTGAAGCTACCAGGACATCATATTCCTAATCAATGAACGTGTCTGTAAAAACTGGGAAATAAAATATTTCACAGTACCAACAGTAGTATGTTGGATGATAATTAAAGGCAAATGTACGAAATGGTACCACAAGGCCAACTTAGGACAAACACATTATCTGTCCTATAATATTTTAACACCTGCCTTACTGGAGAGAATCCTGTCCTCCTCCGTTATCGTATTTCGATGAATATGGCGATGTATTTTGTGAGCAGAGATCACGAGTTTCACTACAACTCGTTCAATTTTGAGAGATGAAAATGGAGAATACGAGGTAATAACAAAAAAAAACACCAGCAAAGTGAACTAAATACTGTTGAGGCACCATCCGCTTGGAAACCGATGTAGTCCGTACAAGGAAAACAATGTCCCGTTCAAACACGCAGGGACCCCTTTTCAATCACTGCAGGAAGGAGGCCATGTCGTCCCTTGCCACAGAGGAAATTGGCGATATACACAGCACACTGCCTTAGAGCACAGGGGTTCGTTACAAATGTCTGAAATACTCATGTGCTGTGACCGATATCAGTATATAGCATATGTGTATTTCAGACATTTGTAACGAACACCTGTGCTTCGAGCTACCGGCTTCGACCTGCGGCATAGTTATGCCTATGTCCGGGATCATTAACGAAAGTTCTGAAAGAAGTTACAGTCAATGATGTTCTACCAGCCAAACGCACACTTAATGTGAAACACTGGCATCCATAGTTAACTTCAACCGAACACCAGTCTTCAAATGATTCCCGGACACATACACAAACTGTGCCATCACACACAGTCACCGACATTCAAAACAGGTGTCCTTGTCCACTTGCTTTAAATGCAACGAATGTAATGCTGCCCATGACACAATCAACTCAGCTATCTTCTTCAAATAACGTTCTTTCTGTCAGCCTTCTATCCAACTCGTCGTTTGCGCATTTCGTCTTTAATTTCGGACAAAAATAGGCCATACATCGTGTTTTACCGCCTCGGAACAGTTAACTGAAATGGCCGACGACTTCTCTCCGCTCAGCTGATCGCACGAGACATTTGACGTTTCATGGGAACGCAAAAACACAATGTTGCTGGTTGAAATATTATTGCACATATGATAAAGTGCCACTATCAATAATAATCTATCGATTTTATTTGTTCATGGATTTTTTCATGACAATCAGTTTAAATTGATAATAAGCATTGAGGATGATTTGTTTTATTTTCATCGGGTTATGAAAAGATTTTGTTTTGCAAACATTGTAAGAATCCGCTACGAGGATTCATACAATTTCCAAAAAAATTTATTCATACCCCGATGAAAATAAAAGAATTCATCCTCAATGCTAAAATAATCTGTACTGATTTGTGTATCTGTATCGCGAATATGTGACTCCGATTAACGTTCTTGCATATAATTAAGCATTGAACTTAGCGCGTTATAATTTATATTTAAAATTAAAAATGCCCGCCTTATCGACAGTCCACACAATTTCGTTCAATAGTTTAAACAGCGTATTGTCGAGTGCTGATTGGCAAACAAAGTAGTACTTTGACATTTTAACAAACACGTCAATTTTATTCCACAATTCAGTATCAATACAATTGCGTATGATATGTCTATAGAGTAATTTAAGTTTATCAATAGAACTCTGAGCTGAAAGTGAGATTTTAAATTGTTTCGATTTTTCCCCGGAACAAATTTCGCGCATGGATAAAACCGTGAACACCGTGAATCCGACCTTGCCCTCCACGAGGGAGTTATTTTTGAAGTTGATTCGAACTTTTCTCTTTGCTCATTTTGTGAAGAATCCAGAATTTATTTGTTGATTGTATGAGAATCTGACGACAGTCTGTAGATTCTATAACAACCTCGTTATTTGACATGTCGTCAGCAACTGAGGAAATCGTGGCTGCGAGACGCGTGAAACTGATAGCGTTTGAAGTGAGTGATCTTGCGACGGAGCACAGGGGTTCGTTACAAATGTCTGAAATGTTTATGTACTGTGACTCATATCAGTAGGTCTGTAACATATGTGTCAGTAGGTCTATAAGATATGTGTATTTTCTATTTCATTTTTTATTTTGCACATAAATTTTCAATGACATTGTCAAGTCTTACAATGCCCAGCGATATTTCAGCAGCCGTCATGTTTATTTACATTGGATATTGTAGTTCCGGTCAGTGTTGTATTAATACGCTAAGAATTGTGTCTCGTGCTGCATGGTAATTAAAGTCCCATCAACGACACAGCTTTCAAAGAGGCTATATAGTTACAATGCCATGCAAATGTAAATATTGCCTTTTAATGAAGAGAATGAAGAGAGCTACCCGACAATATGAATCTGTAATCCGCTTCAATCAATAAGTGGACGAGCGGTATGATTGTGAATGGCTATCGGTTTTATCCAATCAGAAGCTCTATGATAAACATATTTATTTTCCCTGCATAGAAGACCGTTGACAAATTTGACACAGTTCATTCCGGACACATGGTGAATATGGCTTTCATTCGATGTCCAGATTTAGCATGGTTTCTTCTCCTGCAGTCAGTTTTGATACGTAAGTTCGCTGTAAACCACCACTGGGATATTATACCATAATTATAACCATGTATGATACGTAAGTTCGCCCTAAACCACCACTGGGATATAATACCATATAACCATGTATGATATGGAAGATAAAGTTACAATGATGTAGACAATTAATCCGCCAGAAATAGGAAATACTCCTTAATCGGGTTCAAAACTTTAAATTGATTATGGATTATTGTGGAACTACTTGAACACCTTAATTGCTTTTTAATCTAGGATTTTGAACGATTTGTAATTTTAAATTAAGAGTTGTATTTTTGTAATTTTCTTTACGTTTATATTTATATATTTATTTGTCGAACTTCATTAAGGGATTATTTGTACATGTTCACACTTTGGTATTTTTGTATTTGAAACATTCATTTTTTACAAATCTCTCCACAAACAAAATCAAAATTTGAGCCTGATTCAGATCAAGAATTTGGCAACTCATAGGATATAAAAATAGAAATCTGAAGACGGAACAGCAGTGAATGATAATAAAGTATGAATAAATGATTTCTTCGAGTCGCCGATACTTAAGAAATCGACCAAATCCTGTGCATTTTGGAATCTTTAAACACAAGAGAACACGCAGATCGAAAACTAATAACTTGTTGCGTATTTTTTTTTTAAATACATGTATATTTATAGCATTCAAGTAACAAAGTGATATGTTTTGATGTTTCAGATGCCCTGTGCCATAACGAGACGACCCGTAATGTTTATATGATAGGATTTATGGAGAACCAGATTTTGAACGCGCCCAACTCTTCCTGTAAATTATCCTTCCACATTGTTAATACAGGTGAAAATACCACCTGTGTTAATTATCAAACAAAAGGTACACAGCTCTCAAGTATTTCACTTCCAGGCAGAACAACACGAGTTGTACCTTTTTCAGAAGAGTACATGGTGAGAGGGTCTGATAAGACACAGCGGGGTATCAGGGTGGAATCTGGTGACGGAGTCATTATTTATGGTGTAAACCGTTTCAATAAAACTGGCAAGAGTTCGATGGACGGGTTCCTGAGCATTCCTGTTACGAATGCTGATACTTGTTTCTATGCGGTCACTTTATCAAAATTGTCACAAATTTTGTTAGTTGGTACAGTCAATGGCACTTCAGTGAACGTCACACTTCGAACAAACAAGAAGGTAATTATAAAGTTTAATAGTAAACGCTTTAGGGATGGGACAGTGATAAGTACAACACTGGATGAATACGAAACGTTACAACTACAATGTCAATGGGGATTTTTAACAGGAACATTCATTCAAGCATCGCATCCAATCAGTGTATTCAGCGGAAATATACGACAAAAACTATTACAATTCAAACCAGAATGGGGCCATTTGGTGGAACAAATACCTTCTGTGAATAGTTGGGGTATGTACTTTGTGAACATTCCTCCAGCTAAAGGTTCATACACGTGTAAAATCGTAGCATCAGATCCTGCTACCACCGTTAATTTCACCTGTTCAGATAACACTTCTAAGTCCGTCATGTTAACAGAAACCAGATGGTATCAAACTTATGTCCAACTAAGAACAATATGTGTACTCACAGCCGACAAGCCAATCCTGGTCACCTTATTTATTGGGATACCGATGAATGACCCGTCCATGGTTCTGATTCCTCCAGTACACGAACTCATTAGTGGTGTGCTATATTTTTATGTTCCAAACAGTTTGGACTTCTGGCTCGTGTTTGTTACTGATGCAAATATTGTGAAAATCGATGGCAAACATTACAATTTAACGGCCGTCGACAATATACCGGACTTTTTCAAAGGTATTCTACAAATATCATCTGGAATTCACAACATCAGCCTGCCGAACCACGCCTTAAGATTAACGGGATATATACATGGCCGGAAGAGAACACGTGCTATGAGCTACCCCTTAACTCAACATAAGCACGACGTACGTATAACATTTATTTTTCTTTCCTGTGTTAGAAATAAAGGGTAATTACAGTATTAAATACGAACGTTATTTTGTTTTTCTTGCAATGAAGATATAGTTTCTAGCATAAAAAAATACATAAGAAATATTGTATTGCTATATACTTGTACATGGTACTTACGTTTTTGTGACCCGTCAGATGTAAATCACCGTTATAGTGTGATTAGAGAATTGCCCATCTACATAGTGCAGTGTTGTATGTCAGGAAATCGTTTTGTTAGCCAATGTTGTTAGACTTTAACTTTCCAGAAGACAACTGATCATCTATTCGTGAAAATGCAAAATCACCCATATGTGTCCATTAGACCTTGCAGACTGCACTTGTTTATTGGGTGGATATATACACGTCTACTTGTATGTGACATGTATTTGTCCACACAATATATAGTTGTGATACATATGCCTGAAATGTTCTACACTGATTTCACAACCTTTCCACTCGTACTAATGTTCTTATGCGTCTCCAGTACACTGCACAAGCTATGCAAAGACTAATAGGTGAAATCGTTTCGCGTATATATATCTAGAGTAATTGTTTAATTTGTAGTTTGTAGGGAGAATGAACGGAAACAAACCCTTGTTCTGTATACAGTTTGACTAACGTGTTGTATTGTGACATTTCTTTGTACTTTGTACAGAAATACACCTTGGCGGTTTGTCTATACGTTTATACTATAGAAATGTGAATTATTATATACTGTTATATGTGATCCTTGTCGTTACACAACCCGCTGTTTGCCGCATGATATCGAGTTTTAATATCGATTTGCCTACAGGTATCACTATGTAAGTATTCCGTCTTTGCGTATTGCAGAGTTATCTTCTCATGAGAGCAGGTATTGATTATTACGTCAATTGTTTGTGAGAGTAACGTCATCAATTTTTGAGAAAACGTCGTAATTTTCTCACACAAACCAATGACGTAACAATCAATACCTGCTCTCAAGAGAAGATAACTCTGCAATACGCAAAGACGGAATAGGATTATATCATGAATTGGAATTGCTGATAACATTTTTGATGTTGTATACTTAAGCATTGAACTGTTTTTGTATGGTATTTATGATCTATTTGAATGACACAGCTTTGCAAGCAAACAACATAATGCGCGCTAAGATCATAAATACCATACAAAAACAGTTCAATACTTATATTTACGTTTTCTCTGCCTCTTATGTTCTTTTTTAACTTATACTTCATATTCAAGATTAAAAATGCCCGCCTTATCGACAGTCCACACAATTTCGTTCAATAGTTTGAACAGCGTATTGTCGCGTGCTGATTGGCAAACAAAGTAGTACTTTGAAATTTTAACAAACACTTCAATTTTATTCCACAATTCAGTATCAATACAATTGCGTATGATATGTCTATAGGGTGATTTAAGTTTATCAATAGAACTCTGAGCTGAAAGTTAGATTTGAAATTGTTTCGATTTTTCCCCGGAACAAATTTCGCGCATGGACAAATACAGTGAACACCGTAAATCCGACCTTGCCCTCCACGAGGGAGTTATTTTTGGAAGTTAATTCGAACTTTTCTCTTTGCTCATTTTGTGAAGAATCCAGGCGTGAATGTATTTGTTGATTGTATGGGAACCTGACAACAGTCGGTAGATTCTATAACAGCCTCGTTATTTGACATGTCGTCAGAAACTGAGGAACCGTGGATGCGAGACGCGTGAAACTGATAGCGTTTGAAGTGAGTGATCTTGCGACGGAGCACAGGTTCGTTACAAATGTCTGAAATGTTTATGTGTGCTGTGACTCATATCAGTAGGTCTGTAACATATGTGTCAGTAGGTCTATAGAATATGTGTATTTCAGACATTTGTAACGAACCCCTGTTGATCAGTGCAGTGTAACAGACGATATTTCTGATAAATTGCATGAGCGTTAAAATTGTTTCCATTGCCGGCATTGGTGATTTCAACCGATGTGCATTTTGTACGATATTGCAGACATTGGTCTTGTTTTCGTTGTAATAAAAGTTTTTTTTATTTCATTTTTTATTTTGCACATACATATACAATGGTATTATCAAATCTCACAATGCCCAGCGATATTTCAGCAGCCGTCATGTTTATTCATATTGGATATTGTAGTTCCGGTCAGTGTTGTATTTATACGCTAAGAATTGTGTCTCGTGATGCATGGTAATTAAAGTCCCATCAACGACACAGCTTTCAAAGAGGCTATATAGTGACAATGCCATGCAAATGTTAATATTATGTCTTTATAAGTAAAGTTTAGTTGAACCAACACTTATTCTGACTACTTCCAGGTTTACAATGTTCAAACTGTATAATACAAACATATGGAATCCTGTTCAATAATACACCGGTTTATTTTGTAACAAGGCATGAAATGAAGTAAAGCACGTGTACTGCTACGTACTTTTGTTTTGGTTTGAATTTATTCAGTTTAAGTGAGTACTCGTAGAATGCCCAACTTAAAGATACACTCTGCTCAGTCCAGTTACATGTACGGGGTCAATCGACTAACCATTAAGATATATACATACGTTTTGTTTAGCCCTTGTCACTCAGCATTTCAAAGCCCATATCCTAATATTTGCAATAGTGATATTCGTCTCTTTCCCATTTATATACATAAAAGTAATATATATTTTACACACAAGCACTAACGCACGCACATATGCACACACATACTAAATAATGACCGCGCCTTCCAAACACATTGTTACCTTAATTTCCCGGCAGTCGTTTGTGATGGAGTAATTTCCAGTGTCGTTGTTGTATGATGTGGGAGAGTGATAGAATAAGCTTACAACTGTCAACACAGAATATTCCACACGAAAGGACGACGACTTTTGAACTTTTGTTTCTGAGAAATAAAAGTTATAAAGGGGAAGAAAAGGCTATATCAAACTAGGTACGGTTTACCATTGTTGCAAGTTATGTCAGGATGCAGTATTTTCGGTTTCAGCAATTTGATATGAAATGTATTTTATTATTGGATAAGCCAAATGCAGCGTCGGTACAAACCTTTTCTAGATAATTAGGACATACATATCAGAAAAAGTAGGTATATATGTCTGGAATGAGATTATGATACAATCATTTTACAATAACTTTTCAATTACGGCATGTGTTAAAAAACAAAATGATCACTTGTTAGATAAATGTGTACTTATACAGAATGTGTTTACAGATTACACAGTTTTAAATACGACTAGAACCGTTTCATTTGTCTTGTAATACACAATGAAGGATTACAGTTAGGCTCAAGTACGTGGTCAAGGACAAAGCCGCTTACACTATACACAGTACAATGCTATCCGATTACAATATAATTGTATGATAAACTGTTAATGAAACTGTAAGATGCATTGCAATACATTTACAAATCTTTTAAATTGTACGACAAAATCCAGGTTTGGTACAACGATAGGATTCGCATCTCTTTTTATACGTGATCGGTACAGTTTTGACATTGCTAATACTGCATTAGCAAATGAACCACCCCATTTATATACATAAAAGTAATATATATTTTACACACAAGCACTAACGCACGCACATATGCACACACATACTAAATAATGACCGCGCCTTCCAAACACATTGTTACCTTAATTTCCCGGCAGTCGTTTGTGATGGAGTAATTTCCAGTGTCGTTGTTGTATGATGTGGGAGAGTGATAGAATAAGCTTACAACTGTCAACACAGAATATTCCACACGAAAGGACGACGACTTTTGAACTTTTGTTTCTGAGAAATAAAAGTTATAAAGGGGAAGAAAAGGCTATATCAAACTAGGTACGGTTTACCATTGTTGCAAGTTATGTCAGGATGCAGTATTTTCGGTTTCAGCAATTTGATATGAAATGTATTTTATTATTGGATAAGCCAAATGCAGCGTCGGTACAAACCTTTTCTAGATAATTAGGACATACATATCAGAAAAAGTAGGTATATATGTCTGGAATGAGATTATGATACAATCATTTTACAATAACTTTTCAATTACGGCATGTGTTAAAAAACAAAATGATCACTTGTTAGATAAATGTGTACTTATACAGAATGTGTTTACAGATTACACAGTTTTAAATACGACTAGAACCGTTTCATTTGTCTTGTAATACACAATGAAGGATTACAGTTAGGCTCAAGTACGTGGTCAAGGACAAAGCCGCTTACACTATACACAGTACAATGCTATCCGATTACAATATAATTGTATGATAAACTGTTAATGAAACTGTAAGATGCATTGCAATACATTTACAAATCTTTTAAATTGTACGACAAAATCCAGGTTTGGTACAACGATAGGATTCGCATCTCTTTTTATACGTGATCGGTACAGTTTTGACATTGCTAATACTGCATTAGCAAATGAACCACATAATGTTTACCTTTTTAATTGCTTGGTTTCAACTGACATGTAAGACTCAATGCTGTTCCTTACATCCTCACTACATGTAGATCACCAAACTCGCTACAGGTGTCATCTTCAAGGTGATCTTTATCTTAATTTTAATTTATTTCACTAGCAATGTTCCGCATACTGTAGCTGAAATATTATTTAATATCGTCCGTTCAGTTAGACGGTTGCAGTATTTGTATGCTTTGTTTTTATCATTAATTGCTTTTTACCTGTCCAACTAGGTGAGTCATGGGGAAAATAGAGTCCGGTTTGCTCCATAAAAAACATCATGCTTGGTAAAATAAGTATTTAGGTTAATTAGTTCTACCTAGAAGATATATAAACATTTTTAATGTATGGAATGAATGTTGTTGTCATTATTATATAATTTAATCGTAATATACTATATATTTTGTTACAGTCATGTGATAATGTAGCGACACAATTTCCACAAGGAGGATGTGAGCGCCATGCCACCGCGGGGACGTCTACGGTAAACCTTCCAATAGAAACCACCTCATCAACTCTGGAAACGGTGACTCCTCCTCCAGGGACGTCAGTATCTGTTGCCAGAACAACAACATCCCAGGAATTGACGTCAACATATAAAGAGGTAACAAGTGTGGAAATGATAACGTCATCAGTCGGAATGACTTCTCTATCGAGAGCTTTTGAGAAGATAACAACAAGTCCCCTTCGACATTCGACAGTCTCATCTATCCAGACATGTAGCTGTCTACAGCGCAACTGTTCCCTGAATCCTAACGAGGGAGAAATGAAACGAATTATCGAAGCACTTCGTACTGAACTTCTAATTCAACGCGAGAAAACAAATAGATACAAGCGTTCTTTAACATCCGCGTGGGATGGCCGGACATCGGCCAAGGTGTTGGGCTACGGGGCAAGCATCATCCTCGGGGCGGTTGGGATCGGGATTGTGATACTGGACTTGAATAATCTCATAGTAATGGCAAAGCGAATTCGACATAATCTGCGATCAAAGTCATGTCATAACAAAAACGTTTGCATATAATTTTGCAAGAGTGTCAAATGACAAGATATTCTTACGGTGTCATGGTAACATGTACGATGTACAGTTACCAACGGTGAAAGTATGGACAACTTTCGTTTTTACAGCGTTCAGATGTTAATCCAAGGCTAACTGTGCGGTGTTTTTTTTTAGTTTTTTTTATACTTTTTGAATGTATGTATGTAACCTATTGCATGTTGCCTGGATATAAAAAGTTTATTTTTTATTTTCCCAAATTGTTTCAAATGTATCGGATTATACAGGAATTACTCTATAAACTTGAGAGAACTCGATGATTCGTTCGGATAGAATCCGTCCCATACCATCTGGAACCGCCTTTATTTTCATACGCCTGCATAACTTACGTTCAGAGGGATTTCAGTTTTTCAATGCCGAACCTGTCAATGCCATATCATTCGATCGTCTAAAAGCATTGAAATAACATTCGATTTCAGCTCTAGACAAAATCATAATTAAATGAGTAATGTAGCGGCATTAATTTCCCCCTTTTTGTTAAGAAACTAGTATAGTGAGTGGATCTTAGATTATAAGACTCTTTCATGTCCAGGGGTGTATAGGATAGGGAAATCCCGAGGGTGAGATTTCCTTATCCTTCACCTCTGGGCATGAAAGAGTATTCTTCTCTCATTCCAACTACCAGTATAATCTCAGAAAGCATGGAAATGCGTTTTAACTGGCTACCATTTTGAAAATATTAATTTTTCCCCTGAACCAGATTTAGCGAACCGCATATTTGCAAACAATGTTTGCACACAGAAAAAATAATCTCATCTTTCTCATAATTATGGTAAATATACCGTAAACGGTTTTAATTTCATCACGTCGCCCTTTCCGCATTGCGGCTATGGAATTCGTGACGTCACGTCATTGTTCAGCCAATTTGACGTCAGGTCACGTGAAACGGGTTGTTAGATAGAAATTTCCTACACCCCTTTCTTACCCCGGACAGCTATATCTTACACGCACGGAAATGAGAGAAATTAATTCATTGTTCAGTATGTTATCGCCAATAACCAATTTCTAATCTTTTATAATTGAATTTTGTTTAATTGTTTATAAGACTACACTAATGTTAATTGCTTGCAGAGGTACGATAGTGTGTGTTTTGAAAAGCGTCGCTTTGCAAGTCATACGGGGGAACAACAGAATTCTGTGGAGAGTCAGTACTCTTAAATAATGAGACGGGAGCCTGCTGTTTGATTGTGATATACCAGCAGTACCTATTTCTATATTAATGTATATTGAACATAAACATTTACTATTTCATTATCAACTATTTATTATCTATTAACCTTGAATATTTGCTGTTTATAATTGCATACGTATATATGTATTAATAATAAAATGTTAACTGCTTCATTATTGTTTGTTTTCCCATTGTTATTATTATAAAGGTTCTCCAACGAGTGATGGTTGGTTGTCATGGTTACTTAACTCGAGTTAGTCAGTTTTCAAAGAGTGTCTTTTCAAATTTTAAAAATAAAAACATGTAACGAGAGTTAATAAACATAATAATCTACCATCAAAAGTTTGAAATTCTGTCTCAACGTTAAGTTAAAACATCAAGAAAACCATGCTTCTCTTGAGAATATATTATTCCTATTTCCTATCTGTGAAACAAATGAACTTTGACGTCATAATGGAAGATGACGTCGCAAAGCATTGTTATATGCGTCATAGTTAGAAAATGACCAATGCAATCACAATCAGTGTGTTACCCACTAAAGGGTAACCAAAAATGTTTCCCAATTCCTAGCGGTTTCTTTCAATGAGTCGAAAGTGAGGTAACCTATAGCTGCTGTGGGAGAGAATGCATTAGATATACTTTCGTCATTATAATATATACAAATGAATTTAACAAGAGATGAGAAGAACACGTAATAGTAAATAAATATTTATAGCTACACTACAAACTTCTTTGACGAGATGATAAGTGCATATAATAATATTATTTTTTTCAAACCTCTAAACGGTGTGAATTTTTTAATTTGATCGAGGTGTTTGTTTCTATTGCATTCACACTTAAATTAGAGATACAATTACGAAAGACTGCGGATCTGCTCTGTGATCAACTTCCAA
Organism: Mizuhopecten yessoensis; assembly: GCF_002113885.1. Classification (NCBI taxonomy): domain Eukaryota; kingdom Metazoa; phylum Mollusca; class Bivalvia; order Pectinida; family Pectinidae; genus Mizuhopecten; species Mizuhopecten yessoensis. The sequence continues at coordinate 1,383,343 of NW_018405829.1, forward strand.
ACTTTAACTATATCCCACCTTAGAGTTAGAGATCCGTCGGCACACACCTATATCTTATTTGTTAGGTATGTGTATAGATATCTTTATATTGTGTGATACGAAGGTTTTTGATGATGTTAATTAAAGTGACTTGTGGTTTGTTTTGTCACTACCCGAATTCACAATGCGATGACGTGACATTACTTTGATTCGACTAATACATTGATCGGTTTCTCCTTAAAAGTTTTCAATGGTCTCGATGTAAATCTTTCATTTGTTTATTGTTTGTTCTAGTTTTATCGATTTGTATTCCGAGTTATGTTTTTTTGACACTTTAGTCATTTTGTTGCGTTTTGTAATGTGTTTTCTGTCATGTTTGGTTGTTTTATCAACATCACTTGGTAATATATCTTTTACAGTTTTTATACTAGGGTCAGCGATCTATTGCCTCACAACATACGGAACAACACTCTTGTGTAATTAAGGTTGCTTTCATAAATGAAAAATAAACCGTAGCTTCCAAGGAATATGGGGGAAAGTACTGTCTTTCGGGCAAGCTAGCTTTTTCACCGATGTAATATTACCCTGAGATGCTCTCACTAGATCAGCAACGTCGAACGACCTTGAAACCTTGACCGATAACCACTTAAATATAATGAGATATAACAATTTATGTTACCATACTTTGGTGAACTAATAAACTAAATTACTATTCACTAAAACACTTCAACTAAACAAAACTCATCCTAAATAAACAGAAACTGTTTTAGTATCGAGTGTGACGCCCATAAGCATCAATTACAGATTCACAACGTCTGCGCATGCCCCGAATGAGATCGCGTATCCGGTTTTGTGGGGTAGCGTTCCACTCAGCTAACAAAGCTGTTCCCAGCTACTGGGGAGCGTTCTTGATTGAACATTTCTGGCAGAGAGAGCTGTCTGCAGCATGTCCAACACATGCTCGATGGGATTAAGATAAGGCGAGCAGGCTGGCCAACCCATTCGTTGAATAGTCTCTTGCTGTAGATACTGCTCAGTTACCCCTGCTCTATGTTGCCTAGCATTACCGTCCATAAGAATGACGTCAGGGCCGATAGCGCCAGTGTAGTGACTGACATAGGCATCAAGCATCTCATCGCAGTAAATCCGTGCCGTAACGATGACATTATGGAAGACATGTAGGTCACTTTTCCCACGAAGGCTTATGCCACCCACACCATCACTGAACCTCCGCCATATCGGTCATGTTCCACAACGTAAGTTAAGGGAACTCGTATTGCTAGTCTACGTGACCTTTAACAAGCATCATGAAGGCGGCTCCTCACTGTCTAAGTAGCTACCCGGGTACCAGAGGTATTAGGAGGTCATTTCGTAAAGCTGTGGCAGTCTGGAACCTGTGACGCCGTGCCTGTATGAGCAAAAATCGGTCTTTGCGCTGCGTTGTAGCCCATAGACCGACCTCCAGCATGACGTCTGGAAGGGTTTCCGTTAGTTTGGTAACGATTCCACATTTTTGCCACCACACTTTGAGACATCCCAATGTCTTCTGCAACCTGTCGTTGAGACATGCTAGCTTGCAGCATCCCGATGCCCCTATTCATTTGACCGTCATTTAACCGTTGTCTGGTTCGTCTTTGTGCCATATTAAAACAAAAAACGCTCAAAGAATATTCATCAAATTGATTTCCTTAACAATTTGAACAACGCCTTACTTAGCCTAGCTCAGCTTTTGAAAAGGGTGAACACGTGGAAAAGCGTGCAGTCGATTTTATGGTTGACTGAACACACCCACACAGGGCGATTTGGAAGGATAACATATTCGCCAAAAACTATACGTAAGGAAAATACAATATCCTTTCTAACATTTTGATATTTTTTTAAAAATATAGGTGATCCTTAGCAAAATGTGAGTAGTATATATATATATCTATTTCACCCAGGTGTATAACCTGATATTACTATACTATGGGGTAAATATAAACCAAATATGGTTAAAGGGCTCATGAAATATCTTGAACAAGGACTTTTTTTAGTACAGACGGACGGATGCACACACGGGCGCACCGACAAAGCGATTACTATAATAACGATATCCATTTATTTTTTTATATATTTATTTAATTTTTCAAATCGAAAGTATCGTTTTTATGTAAGTTGAAGTAGTACGTTTTTGTCCGAGCTTGTTATAATATTGATACCTCTTATCTGTCGATAAAATTGTATAAAGTTGATACAAGATATCGCGACGTCTTATTGTAAAATAAAGCATTAAACTATATTTTATGTGTGAATCAGTTGAGGAGTTTTTTTGTTACTCATATCAATATATGTTAAGACATTGGCTAATGACATTCAAATAAGTGTTTTCAAATTTTTATATTTGTATTTTCTAATTACAGATTAAAAATAATAATGATTTAGTTATGAACGTTAGAATATCCACGTGTTTATATGAATTTGTAAGGAGTTATCTTTTCCTAGATATTCTTGTTAAGATAGTTGATGGGTCTATACATACACATCACATGTACATAACAAGAAACGTCTTTAGATAATAAAAATGACACATGGCAATATGTCCATTTCTTTTGTATTCGTTAATGTATCTTACCTGGCCGTGCTAACACTGAGCGGAAACTTACCTGGCGCAGTGTACTTCAGATGGCATTACCATCCATCATTCGTAACGACGTCTTCCATTGGTGCCCCGAGGCTGACGTCACAGCAACCACCTTGCGAAATGAATGACAGGCTAAAAAGGTATCTTGGGAAAAAGATGGAGGCTTTCTTATTTTGAGATTATGATGTCAACTTTTCGAACTTTTCTTATCTTTCTTTGACCATCAGGACCATTTTTGTATTTATTCACTTACAAGGATTATAAATATTACCAGTGTCTTCCGTTTGTATACCTTAACATCTCAAGGATAATGTGGTAATTTCATCTGTCGGTGAGTAAATCTAAGGTGTATGTGTGCGAGTGTTATTTACATCAAATAACTACTTTACATACACGAATTCGTAATGAATATGAAACGAAACCTCTGGAATTTTCTTTTAGTCTTGTTATTGCAACTGGAAACGTCAAGTAGTCACGAATTTCGTATAGCCTGGATGGCTCCTACTAAGGAATATCATGGATTTAGTGCCGCTACCAGTGTGGGGGGACTCAAGATCGCCCTGTACGCAATGGAGAACGAGAATGCTCCTCTGACCAATCACACTGTCAAGTAAGTAACTGACATCGTATGTTGTCAAATATATAAAAGACTATTTACATTTATAATAAGGCATTATACTCAAAGTTCAAATCACTTTGGCGAATTGTTGAAATTTCCTGGGGATGCAAAACAAACAACAACGATATTATTGAGTATATTGACCTGCTGTCGCCAAATTACCTCCCCTTGTGTATTATTAAATGAGATAATGTCAGTAATACTTTGTTGTGACAGACACCATCGTTTCAGTGTAAAATCTGACAGAAAAAAAATCCTTTTTAAATGGTAATGTGGATGTACTGTAGATTTAAATTAATTGCGGTATCAAATATTTCTTCTGTTTGTTATGCTCAGTGATATTGCATTCATCTATTTCCTAGAAAAAAATCTGTAAGCACATGCTGTGTCATTGGTTACCAAAACCCAAAGCAAACATATTGTCTAAGAGGAAAACTATCGGAGACTTGACTTCCTGAAATATCCTAGGGCCCATATGTCTTTGTTTGCATATGATATCAATTTATTATTTGATTCCACGCGTGTGTTTTATTATGCTTATTAGACTCCATCATTCGGTGACGGCAAGACATATTAAAGAAAAACAATCAAGTCTTACTAATAATCAATTAAACGGAGAGCCAACAAACTATTTTAGCTATGTGTCTGCACGATTTTCCTCCCAACCAGAAAACAAACATGACGTGCATCACCTGTGATTAAGACAATAAGTTGGCCGAACCCAGGACAACGAGTAGGACCGTCCAATAATGGTCACCTGATCGGTCATCATTGTGCTTTCTTTGTGGACACGAGGGGTTTCAGAGGTGACACTCATGTTGTCAGTTGGTCTGATTTATAGAGGCATTAAGACTGGACATGACAGCAACACTGACAGGACCACTTTACGTATTCTGTTTTGAGTTTCAAGCGTTGGTAGTAAAATGTTACAACATAGTACTGCTTGAAGATATTTCCTTTGATTATGGAGGACATAATTTTACATTCTTATGTGATTTATAATTCTTTTAATGCGTATCTAGGCCAGGGAAGCGCCTGCACAATACCAAACAATAACAAAGGTATAAAAAAATCTGAAATGAAATCATGTTTGTTAAACATCCATCGATTTTGCAAAATATTTATGCTGACTAATACAAATTAATCTAAATTAAGTTGGTGGTCATATTGGTTGACATTTGTATAGACACCCTCCATAATAAAGTGTATTTTTAATGTATGACCGTGATAGGTTTGTATCATGTACCAAAAACCAAAATGTAGTATGTACAATACTGCTTGGAGTGCAGCTTGGCATTGTAACCAAAGTATTATCAACAAGACATATATCATTCTATTTCAATATGTAAATGTATGTACTAATTACCAGGAAAACATAAAAAACTTTTATACTTCTATATAATTATTAAGAGTAATACTATATTTTTAAACCATACTGTTAATGGTCTGTTTTTGCATTGTTATAATCTTTTAAAAATCGTAAAAAAAATAATTCAACCCAATCTTAGTTATCCGTTGCTAAATTGACAAATTTCTGATAATGTTTTTAAAGGAGTCGTTATCAACACATGGAGGGGTAGTTTCGTTTTGTGATACATTGGACTTTCGAATAATTGATCATTATATATGAATTCGGAATGATTTTGTTCCTTTAATTAGTGCAGTCTTATTCCTTTTTATTAAATGAAGTATAAGAGGTCTTTAAAGTTTGGTTGACATCGTTAATTTGTAGTTCTTGCAGCTCTTGCTAAAGTTCCCTTCCCAAACAGACATCGTCATCATTAACATACCAATCACCATTTAATAATGTTTTTGGTCATCGTTGGTCAATTATTTTTCTTTTACAAAAAAGTTCTTTTGTTAAATTTCCAGAGTTCTAAACGTTATGCCATTCCATTTTGCACCCAAGTGCACTTTTGATTTGCGTACAATGAGAAATAAGCGTACTATCCAAACGATTGATAAGGTTTCTGTACCTGTAGTGTTTCTATCATAAAGGGAAAACGATATTTGTCTAAATTATAATAAAACAATAAATGAATAAAAATGTTTTTTGATTCTATAGAAAAATGGAAAATAGAGAAAAAGGTGGCATCATAACTGATACTTCCTTTAGATATATAGATATATTTTTTTGTAAAACAAGTTTCACTATCGGTCAGAACCTTAACAACTAATCTTGATAAAAGAATTTCGCCTACACGATCGATTTCTTGATCTGTAAGACAATTCATGTATTAAGAACAATTCTATTAGCAGTCAAGTGAATTTAAAATCGAACATAATAGATGACATATGAATTGATTAAAATATATCTGATTTCGTGTTTACAAAAACACAATACCTTCGGTAATATAAATCGAACATAATACCTTGTTGACTATGTAGCGCCCGAGGTTATATCTAGATTAACGCTTTGGCCGCGGGCGAGCCAGCCGTAAATATGGCCGTACTGTTTCTATCTACACAGGTGATGTCGTAGTGATCCGTTACTGTGCCTATCCCTATGACTCAATACGGGATTACCTTGCAAACGTTTTGTCACATAGTGGTTGAAACGTAGTACTATCTAATAATTACAACAATTACTAACATTCATTTGACGCTATAATAGCTCTGTATGATTTTATTTATTTGGTGAGAATGTGATTACGTGTAGACAAGATACATGTGTTCACTTGGGTAACGATCTATACACTTTTGCGTAACACTTTTGATATATGAGTAGGATATTAAAATAGAAACGTATTTAAATTTTAACTTAATTTCCCAAAGGGAAACAAACATATTTATAACATAATATCATTGGTACCACATTACTAGTTATCTCAGCTTGATATTACAACAACCAAGGCATTTACATTAAGATAACTTTCAAGTTAAGGTTAACATTTGAAATATATACGACCGTTCGTTGTGCTGAAATCCATTCCGTGTTTGATCATGACATTTTTGCTATGGTCTGTATTCTTGGAAAGATAGTTAGAAAAGGTGTAGGAATTGTGCGTTGTGTATCATCTGATGTATTCTAATGACAATTATTGGTAATCAAAATACATTGTTTCATTATGATTCCGTCGATTTACAAGACAATTCGCATATATTACATAATTTACAACAGGATAGCAATGTGTGAGAATGATACCTTCACCGGGTAGAAAACTACGAATACGTTTTATACTTCATTTGCTAAGAAAGGGATCACAGCGTTCACGCTGTGGAAAGAAGCATTCGTCGCTGTTTGCTCGTCATCTTTTCCCGTTTTATTTCTGTTTTCGCTTTGAGTAAAAACTAAGCTGACCATCTGCATTATAAAATATTTCAATACGAAATGTTATTAATAAAAAGAATAATGATGTGATGTATGACGTAACCCATGGCCATTTTCGGCTATGGACAAAGACCAAATATCAGTTCTTGATAACAAGGGACAAATATGTCTTTAACGATTCCGATCCTGTTCAATTACATTGCGTCGTGTGTATTAGCGCCTCGGGCGTGTTTGATTAATCGGTTTGGTCTGCTTATCGACAATTCGATATTCAATAAAAATGATTTAAAAAATGATTAAAGTGCATCAAATTAAGTACCATGACATGATTTTCTTATGAACATGAAATATCTTAACAGTTCCCGGTCACCCTGTAGACGATAACGTGTTAATCGACTTGCTTTGAAATGACACGTATACACTCCCTTATATTCTTTCAATACAGTTTTGGTAAATATGCTTAATTGGTAGGATATGATTGTGAAATAAAACATACAAAATTTGATTTGTTATTATATCGGAGTTCAGTGTTGACATTAACGGTTGATAGAGTGGTCATCGTCTTTAGGATATTAAGTTATTAAGAAAAAAGGGAAAAAATAGACTCTGATAGTTGCTATCACCTGGATATCTGATTCTGAATTATAAGCTCGAGGAAAAACATGAACAATTCTGTACCAAAACTAACTCTTAGTAAGCCTAGGACAGTTGATTATAAGACTTAAGTTGGCTAATCTGATTTGACCTGAAACAAGTAACGGAAATTAACTGCAATTAACATACAAAAATGTTGGCTGAGCTGACCAATTGCTTAAGTACGTTATAAGAAGTGTTTACTGATGAGGTATGTGAACAGTGGATAAATTGTAAACACTTGCGTGGCCTTGAAATGACATCAACCGGATTACTTGTAAAAAGAATTCTGATGTATTACGACTATTACTGTACGTTAACGACTGCCGGCAACAGGCACGATATAGGGGACCAGTGCATCCTTCTAGGCAAGTTTACAGACGTTCTGACAAATGACATAGTTAGCACTTATACTAGAATAGCCCCAATCTCTAGACGGTTGATATGTTTAGAAATAATCTCTTATAATTTGGATCACTTTGATATCAGATTCTAGATAAGTTCTCAAACAAGGGACCGATACATGTAAGCTAGTAGTAAAATGCAGCTAGGGCAACCTTCACAAAAACTTGGGGTTTGCAGCAAATCTACACTGATATATACTTTGTTAGAGAGAGTTCTAATCAGACACTTTGTTGTTTCGACTACTCGGATTTAATTAATTTAGGTTCTAAGATATTATCGTTTTGGTATTTTCCACTACTAGGAATTAAAATAAACATGTTTCATGATATGATGACCTGGTCCTCTATGAAACTCTTGGTGTTAAGAAATATTCCTCGTCAATAACGACACACCTTGTGTATTACGATATCTAGTGTGATATTGCAAATACTGTGAAGGGTATGATACCTTGTCGTTTGATGTTGCATTTAGGTACTAAATGTTTTGAATGGCTCCGTTTGTTTAGATTTGTTGCGTTATAACGTATGTGTCTAAGATGCTAGATATATAGAGAATTTAGCGAATTTTGTTTTGAGATATTGATGATGTTTCTTGGGACAGTAATTGTCGAAGTGTCTTCCGATACGTACATATGAAGCTATCCTTGTCTTTCGTTGTTATATTTATAAATCTTTAAAAGGAATAATAAAACTGATGTATGACTGTATTGTGGCCCTGTCGTTGATGTGTATTTGTGAATGGAGTCTTGCATATATATGCAAGATTTATGAAGTTACCGCAACGTGCATTCGAATATTGAATTTATAGAGAGTATCATTAGATTGGCCCAAAAATATTTTGTGAACACCATATGACATTGCATTTCGATATTACAATCAGAAAAGATATGTCGAGTTTTTTGTGCAGAGTTAACGACCCTATCTTGACATTTGTAGATAAGCTTTTATAACTTAATATTTGTGTCGGTTGTAAAATGTGTCAAGCACCTTACACAATTTATCATATAGATTATTCTTACACTCAGTATCACTGAAACTCCATATTTAGAACACAAAACAATTATGTACGGAAGTTTACCTTATTAAATCGTACATACTTTGCGTAGTTTGAAGGAGTTGACAGTTACTGACCCAGAATGACATTAATGGTTTATTAGAACTTATCTGACAGGGCTGCATAATGTTGTCAGCTATGTATAACAAATTGTTTCAAGGTATTTTCTATTCATCTGATATTTGGCAGATATTGGCGTATTGTATGTTTATGTATGATTTTATATGAATGAGAAAAGCAAACTTGTTAATAAATTACAATCCATTTGATAAGCAAATTTTGGACTTATTCGCAATCAAACTAACCAGGCTTTCTACAGCCTCGGTAGAAGGTTGTCAAAACAGGAGAAAGTAAGAAGATGTTGCGTTACGATCTGATATGCTTGTCAGTATTACATACACGTTATATCTTTGATAGTCATGATAAAACCCTAATTAGTTATTTGTTCTTTACCAAGTTTATTTTGTCTTAATTGTTTTTGTGCAGCACGGAAGTTGTGTTTAATTTGATAATCATATATTCATTGATGACTGTATGTGCATATGTATAAAGCATTTCAGTAAAAAATAATGAATATATTCAGGAAAATGGACAGCACCTATTGTCGTTCTATACATAAACAATGCCAACCTCACCTGGAAATTAAATACTAATGAATATATTCAAAAGACTGAATATCATCTTTCGGTGTTTTATATAGAAAAAAACGCGAATCTCACCTGTTTAGTAAAACGACTGGAGACTTGGTGACCCATTTGTTTTGCATTGCATATGTAAGCATACTATATGGACACTGTCAAGCAATGTAAAGAATACATTCAATACACTGAATAACGCTTGCATCGCATTTGTCGACAAAAACAGGTGCAAATAAATATTCACATGAAGAAAAAACAAAAACAAACTTGTCATTAATATCTTTAAAGAGACTTATGTCTGCATTCAAGTGCAGAAACGTATGTATACTTACTGGTAAATAATACATATGTACGCTTTATCCAGAGAACGAAATTTGACGATTGTTTAAACAAAAATGTCACGTTTATCACAGTGAGATGAAGCAGAGAAGTCAATTATGCTTCGGTAAAATAAATAAAATGTTAATTGATTGTGTCAGTAAGTAATAAATCCAGTATATTTTCTTTTCTTTAACACAAATACGTTAAATAAACGAAAAGATATCCGCCGGAAGCTTTAAACAGTTTGAATACCGGTTGTCTGTTGCAAAGATTTTTTCCCAAATTTTGACAAGTGTTGTTAGCTTACAATTCATCTTGCAGACAAAAGATTATCGTTTTTTCCATTTTTTTCTCACATAGTAATTTCAACTAATGAAAACTCAGCACCAGAAATATATCATTGATAATTGTTTTCTTGCCTGCAAGTAGCCGAATATCATGTCATTTCTTTTGAAAAGGCAACACTGAAATACAATTTCATATTATTTTAAGTTACTTCTACAAGACCCTTATGAGAAGTTGGATACATTTGTTCCCTAAACATGTGTCATTGTACCTTTTTTGTAATCGTTCCCTTACACCAGGAACAATCCTATTAAACACAAAAAGGATAGAAATGTAAAAATATTTAATGACAAAAAATTGATAATTTAGGAATATCGGTTTTACCTTGCATAACGAAGTCAAATCACACAAACATCTGATACATTATTTATGCTTGATTACTATTATATTCAAACATATTCTATTGACATTGATCAGTCCAATGGATTGGTCACAATATCTTAAAATATATTTAATAGATTAGTATGATACTGGGTAATTAAATGGATCACTCGTCAGAAGCTGCTATTTTAGCATATACAGGTTTGTGGCCTTTAATAGTCGATACAAAAATATTCTGATTGAATGTAAGATGTGAATAAGTAATAACATCATGGAAGGTGTTAATACGATACCAGCGATGAAACTAAAAGTTTCGTAAGTGTTGGAGGGTAGTCCATTTGCTTACATTTCAAATAAATTATTTCCACACTTGATGAGAACGTGTAATGTTATTTATCATTTATTTCATTTTTTTCAATAGTTCTTTATCTATTTTGTTTAAGAGGGAGGCTATCCCACTTAGGTCCGTCCCTGTGATAATCTAAAACATATTTTGATTTTCAAAAATTCCTTATCACTGCTTACTCTCAGTGTCCCCTCTGATGTACCACAGGCGATAAATGTAATGTGTTTGGACTGGAGAAAGGATAAAAACATCGTTACTGGGTCATTGGTAATTAAAAAATAAATTTGTGCATAAAAAGATACGAAGCACACTATGGTCCTGGTGAAATGAAGATAGTCCCCTTCAAAGGGGCACATGTGCTCTCTGGTATGAGTCACCAACGAGTAGGGTCTAGATTACATACTTACGTAATGCGTTTATAAACTGATGTTGTCTTAACTATTTCAGAAGTCTGTATTCTTAGATCTGGAAATAAAGGTCGAACATTTTTATGATGATTTATATACATTTCTTCCCGTGAAATATCAAATTCTATCAACATGACAATTATGTTTTTCACTCTGTGACAGATATCAAATATCGTTTTTGATATAGGCCAATCAGAACGTTCCTTTCTATTCACTCCTTTCAATGCCTCAGATTTTCTCTTCCAATACAAATTAGGTGACGGTAGAATATGTGATTGTTCCTGTGTGATGTTTTCTACATACACTGGGTTATTTCTTTAACAACTTAATTAATCAAATTAAAGCAGAATGCTAGATTTGTTTTAAGTAGCTTATCCAAAATGTAGCCGGCCTTGTTGTCATGTGTGGCGTTCATTAAAATAATGTACATTTAAATCCTAATCGCCTTTGATGCAGTATCATTTTCGTGTCTGTATTTGACAATATGCAATGGGTTCTTTTTTAACGTTTTTCATATACCACTCGCATGGCAGAGATATACCCGATATTTGCGATTGTTGTCCGCACACGAAGAGGCATTTAGGCATTCTATGATACTCTATAAATATATATAGTATGCATCCTTAAACCCATTTAATACCATTTATACCTTTATTTCCAATGATATTCGACACGATTGTTACATTTGACGAGAGTATTGTTTGAACTTGAAGTTGTACAGCAATGAAATAATAACTTGTTAATCTAAGTTATATCCTACTACAAATTGGCGGTACACCTCTGCTTTGTCACCAATGAAGTAAACCGTGGATATAACATAAAAAGTATTCAATGTTTGTTATTACCGAGGATATTAGCTTCCCTTTGATATCACTTAAGGAAACATTATCCGACGTCTGCCTTGGCCAGCAGTGATGTTATCGGCAATCAATGACTAGAAGAAGCAAGGGTTAAATACGATTTATTTGCTATCTCCTAGGAAGCAAGTACATGTACTATTATTACAACATTTGAATGTTATATCATTATAAATATTTGGATTACTTTCTAACGTGTCATTTTACTTGAATATACATGTGTTTTACTTTGATCCACGCAAAGATCTGCATTAACTGACAAGTTGACGCGTAATACTGAAAATGTCACAAATAATACTCGTCCAAACGAATTTTGTTTTCGAAATAACCAATTGCACACTGCAAAAATTCTCACTGAATGCCGTCTTATACAATAATGTTTATCCAATGACATAGGTTCTACGACTTTGTACCTGTATCTATAATCTATAACTAATTTATTAAATATTCTTACTCCGTTAAATATACATTCTATGTTATATGTACGCACTTTATTATATATACCTATTCTATTAATAATTACGTACCTACTTAATCATATATGCCTTCCCTGATTATGAACACATTTTTTATTTAATATATACGTCCTCTTTTCTACAAACCTACATTTATACCACTTTATCCTAAATATATACTCCTAATACATGCTCCTTTAAATGTATACCTACTCTAGTATACATACCTACACCATTGTATATACATTCTTATATTCTAATATAAAAACCTACCCTATGATATATGCATACTCTTTACATGTACCTTCTCTATCATATATATGCCTACTCTATTATATATACAATACTTTATTACTCTATTATTTATACCGACTGCATTATATATATACTGTTTTATAATAAAAAGGATTAAATGTAAATTTGAAGTAAGTAAATATAGAAAAATATAAGATCTAACGACCGACTATAAAACAAGCTGCTTTCACCCTTCACAGGGCTCTTCAGGTTTGTATACTTTTTATGAGTAAACTATCTAATATACATTCTCTTATAAATATGCATGCTCTGTTGTACATGCTTATACTTATATTCCATTACAGATAAATAATTTCTTATTTGCCAATTTTATTATGTACATGTATTCATACACGTACTTATTCTTTAACTTCATGTTAAAAATATGACTTTTGTATTTGTACCAAACTTATATACGAAAAGTTTTCAAATTTGACATTTGAGCTATGAATGAGTCCGATCTCTGTTGATTTACACGAAAGGTTTGAATCACAATATAATCATTACTTGTTACGCGTAATACCCAGATGCACCACTCAGCGGTCTCCAGCTCGAAATCCGCCGCATTGTACGTGTCCGATACTAGGCTATACGAATAACACAGTTATACACTGCACACCAACATAACCACATTTAGACGATGAATTATTCATGAAGTAGTGTATAACCCGGTAATTGTGTTTCATAAACAACATTATATAATGTTTCAATACGTCATTCAGTGACACTTCCCAGCATTTGTAAACATGTGAAGTTGACAGACGTGTAGATTACCTTTGACCAGGTTTTACCTGTTAATTACACATCCATGTGAGAATGACTAGTCAGGTACACTCATTTAGCTCTAGCTCGTGACACTTTCACATTTTTCTATAAATGTTTTCGCAAGACGTTGTCCATTTTTTACCTTGCATTTTCTTAGAAAATTTCCTCAAAATGCTGTTTATAAATTTATCATTTAAAATACAAAAGATAAAAGAAACGCTCTTCAACGTATGACAAGGGCGCCAGTTAGTCAAAGTCTTGGCACTCAGGGAATCCGCTAATATATATGTATGTAGTGAAATACATTTTGTGCTTGCCCTATTAAAAGTATTGCATACAAACATGTGTAAACATGTAAAGATAATACTTATCTCTTCTATCTGTACTAGCCATAAGGCAAGCTCACTGCAAGAAACACACTGTACAGTATAATTCCAATACAGCACTGACATATACCTGATGTGTATCAAATGAAGATTTGCAGTACATGTTCAAACATTTGATTATCATATATCAGATAAAGTCTACATTGTATTTAAGCTTATTTACACAATTAGATAATTTCAAAAAAGAAACGATCACGGAGAAATGGGCACTTGATGCTGCTGTGCACAGGATTGCGATCACCGCTTGGTATGGTAGAATGCCCCTTACAACAACCTTGCAAGAAATTTAAAAGACAATACACCGTCTTAAATAATAGAATGAAGATGACTAACGCATTGCTTTAGCAAATTTAGAAAGAATTCGAAAAGAAAATTGTTTCAGTGTTCAATCCAGCTTCCAATATAACATTCCTTGAGTGTTTGTTCCACTTTTTCTTTGTCATGTCATATAAATTGTTATACGTACACTGTACACAACTTAACATACCCCATACTAAACTGAAGGCGCACAGAACTTTTTTTCAATAGAGAGCGGCGTAACAAATAAATGATATTGAACAGCTGTTTAAGCATATGTTTTACCAGACTGTTGACAAGGTCATAAATGCAAACCGTGTACTTGTGAGAAATATCGATGATGAGTTACTTTTAACAAACAAGACATGGTTCGGTCTTATATGCCGTCAAACACTGCAGGGCAAGCACTTGTGTTGCTGTGAAGCATTGCTGCACAACACTATAGCTACGAACAACAAAATGTAAAGTAAAGAGCTTTCAAAAACATTGTTTTTAATGTTTTCAACTTATAAATGGCTGAAAAATACGGTTATGAAATATTCGACTGGTGTCATTAGGAATCGCATCGTTTGCAGTGGGCAATACTAGTTTACTGTTTAAACATAATCAAAGTGGCAATACGTAGTACTTTGAACAAGATTGTTAACCTGTTTCATGAAACTAATAGATATTTTAAAGTCTATAAGTTGAGCTTAACTATTTGTATAGGGTCAACAGTTCCTGTTCAAGAGTCACAACATCATGTGGTTTTGAGACTCGTACTGTCAAAGGGTAATGGATATATATTCTGACCATAAAAATGTAATCATACTATAGGATATTTTGCATAATCGTCTATATAATGGATACTCCTTATGAAAACACTTTTGTTATTCATTCTTATTTTGATATATAACATATCATTGATTTACCACCAGGGTGCAGCACTTTGACTCCGACTGTAATTCAAAATCAGCCTTAGCGGCGGCTGTTGACGCAAAGGAGAGTTTCGAGCCTGACCTTTTCCTTGGACCTCCTTGCTCCGCAGGTAAGCGACAGTTCCGCCAAATTTGAAGTATCAACACGCAATATTACATAGATGGATACATGTTAAATTGTTTCTTTTATCAATATATTTGATTATTCCTCTGTGTTTCAAAAACAGCTAAATGAAGCATACTACTAAAACTGTTAACTGATTGCCTACCTTCAATCCATGTTATTATTCTGTTGCATTTTATTCCCGATGATATCTGTGTTGGGCTTTCCATTTTGTTTTGAATCGTGGCCTTGAGTATTCTTCTCCGATTAGCTGTAGAAGACATATTTACATGCAAGAAATTGTTTTCTGTGTTACCAATTGGTAAAATGCCGACAATACTATTCTGTGGCGGGGATACTCATTTTTGTTAGGAACAAATACCGTATATGCGTCGGATTATACCACAAATGTATGTCATAATTTAAATCGTATCTGGGGTTCATACATATCTATGTCAAGGTTTAATACGTGTATGTCAGTATATTATACACCTGCTTTATATCACACATCCAGGCAAAGGTATGGTGCATATATAGTTTAATGCTTTTCATGGTGGATGATTAGATGCATGTTGACCACAAAATCTTTCTACTCTCAGCTATGAAAGGCGTTGCACAGTTAGCATCTCACTGGAACATCCCTGTGTTCGGCTGGGTATCTAACGACGTTGAGTTCCAGAACAGGACGACCTACTCCACACTTATCCGACTTCTGGGGCCGCTCAATAGGTTACGTACGTATACCACAACACCAGGTGCTTGACGTGTACTGTTACGATATAATACATATTACCATATTTTAAATAATCTCCATACTCGCAAAACCATGTACTGTGGAAAGGTGTCTAAGGGTTTAACACCCTAGCATGACATATTTGTGAAACAACTTTTGGAATTCGTAAGTTCCCTGTTTGTATACATGTGTTACAATGGAAGGTTCAACTTTCAGTTCTGAAACCCCGTTTTAAGCATTTAGAAAGCGATGTCAATGCCTGTTTAATGTTGATAACAGTTCTATTTATTGCCCAAGATTAAATAAAGTATGTTGTTTGTATAAAACTTTGTACACGTTTCAGTCTATACATTGGGTATTCATCATGGTTTTAGGAAAAGGTAAGCCTTTTCAAAACATTATTACCTAACATACGAACAGGGTTTTCAGGTTATTTGTTTGAAATATTATTTGAATATACTGGAAGTATTCTTCAATAGATATACATACCTATGCATCACACTAATTTGATCTTGAATGCTTTTTTAATATTTGTTAAACAGATTTTTTTTTAAATATTTGTTAAACAGGATTCTAAACGTTGTACTTGATAATATTTTGTTGTTATATAATCTTGATTTAGAGCGACACCTGGTTTTTGAATATAGGTCAAAGACAATAAATGCAACGTTCCGAAACTGTCGCCATAACAACGAAACAACAAGGACAGTACAATCAGAAGGATATTCAAATATCGACGTTTGTTTCGCCTAAGGAAAATGAACCTTATCATACGATCATGCTTGCGACCATTAAAATGTTCAACTTCTGCTGTTCTGTAAAGTTGTGCGTTATTATTCCAAATTGTGCAATAAGGAGAATTATCCTGGATCAAATGAGATGTTAACATTATAGGTAGAATGCGGACATGTTTCAATTAAAAAAGGAACGTTTGCGATCAAACATCGTAGTTGTTACGCTTGTCATACAACCTTGTAATAGGCAAATCCTATTAGTATTCTGTTGATAAAGATCGAGATAATTTAGGTTGATGAAGAAGAATCTGAAGTGTCATTGACTTCAAGTCAGGTGGATCAGTATATACGATTGATAAATTTATTTTCATTGAAAGATATACAAATATCTGAAGCTAAAATTGAAAGACATTCCTAAAATCTCTTCGATTATTTCAGGCTCATATAAAACAAAATAGGCCAAGAGTGGGAGCAGCGTGTTTTCATTTGAAGATGTATTCGCTTGTTAAAGCAAGTGGTCAAATTATTTTATAGTTGCTTTTAAACTTATTTCCATCTTTATAATTTCTTCGTACATTTAACCTTTTTGTAAGAAACATATTGTATATAAACATATCCCGTTGTAGCCATCACTATGAAGTACGTTTCCACCGTGTTTAAATGGAAACGCTTTGCCATGATACACGACGACCGCGACCCCTACAAGGCTGTGGCCGAGGCCATCAAACTAAGTGACAGCAATTACTTCATCAACAGTACTCATGCTGTCAACCCGAATATGGAAGACGCTCAAGTCGCAAAGATATTCAACCAGGTTAGGAAATACGCCAGAAGTAAGTTGTTTTCCACTTAAACACAAAGGATGTAAGAAGTATAAAGTCGTAATGTCCCCAAGTTCATTTAAAGAAAATAGTTCACATTTGGCGCGAAGTAGGCAAACAGTAAATTACTGTCGGAAGTAGTATAAAGAGAGGTTATCCAAAAGAATCAGAAGCACACTAAGAAATAGTAAGCTAATGGAATCTGAAACTGTACAAAACATCAGTAATAAAAATCGAAATGTATGCCATCAGGTAGCCAGTCTCAGGACGAAAATAAAGTCAAGAACAAAGCGAAAACTATATAATATGTTTTGTTAATCGATAAGTCTGAACAAGTATGCTAACTCTAAGTACAATATATCCAAATAAGATATTATATCGCTATTCTTTCTTCTATTAGAAATGTATCTGCTCTATTTTTCTGTAGTTTTGTATCTCTTGAATTGATCACATTTTGCCTGTTATAGTTATTATTTTTGCTGTACCCTGGATGGAGATGAGAAAGTACATGTTGGTGGCTCATCAACTGGGTATGATACAAGGAGATTTCGCGTTTCTTTGCATACACGGAGACGTAAGTAGCAACTATATGTACGCGGTGTTTAGTACATGCATGTCTGTCAGGCAAACTAGGCAACCACACCTGTAGTTACAAGCTGTTTAGTTTATGCGTGCTTGGGACATCTAGGCAGTTAACTTGGTATTTTAAAGCTGCTTTGTCCTTGGGTGTTTATCAGGAAACTATCTGGTATAACAAGTTGTCTAGTTCATAACATTTATCAGGAGACATCTAGCCAACTAACTTGGTACATTACAAGCTGTCTAGTTCATTATGTTTATCAGGCAAACTAGGGCTTCCAGCTTACAGTAACAAACTGCCTAGCTCATGTCTATGTATCAGTAAAACCAAGTCATCACAAAGTCATCTTTCAAGATACAAGGAAGCAGACACTGCTGGTGAAGTTTTGAAGTCACCAAGACTTGCCATTACCTCGATGGCCACAATTATTCCTTTTGAGAATTATCATGGATTATCATATACGTATTCTACTCATTATTAGTTAAAAACTAACTTGTACTGTTCTGGAATTTCAACAATTAAGGGGTTTCATATCACCTCTTTATGTATCAACGGCAGATTATAGCAGTTTTGGTTTCAACCGTTTTTCCCCCGTAGTCTCACCATTGAGTCGTAGAAGCACGAAATGATTGTATTGTGCAGTCAGTTATATTGGCATGCTGTAATAATAACCAAATTTTGTAGGCGAAATCACAGGTGTATCTTACGTTCATTTCGTAAGTACTATTGAAGCTGCCTTGATCATGTATGTTACGTAGTAGGTAAAACTAGAAAATAAACTTTTCACCACATGCAATTGTTTTCATTTGTCTCACTAAAACGATGTATTTATTACTTTTTCTTTGGTTAGGTGTTGCCTTATAAAGGTTGTCTTAGGATGTTTAAGTAATGATAACCGTATTGATATTGTTTTCTTGTTTTCTGGCTAAGCTTATGCAATTATTAGAGGTTAAGTGTTCACCAAGTGTGGCTAGGCGTAGGGTAAATGTGACACATATTCTTACAATAAATTCTAAAATAATGTTTCCTATTACAAAAAAATTAACTTGTGAAAAGCAACACATCTTCTGATAAACGAAAATATTTTTTCTGTTATTGAATTACAGTCTTTACCTCAAGTCAATCATGCATTATGTACGTCTTGTTAATGCAGCATTAAACTATCAAACGAAATTAATTGAATTTATATGAGTTTTTATATCAGGTAGAAAAAACATATATAATTACTATTGATGATTTACACATTCAATAAAAGATGGGTCAGTTGGAATACTTCCACAGACACTGTGTGTATTGACAAAGGAGCATGTGTTGCCACGCGTTTATTACGAACATTACTGGTGAATTAAGTAAAACTTTGCTATTACATATTTCCCTACTGATATTGAAGATATGGCCCAGTTGGCTGTATGTTGAGGTTGCTGTGGTAACCCTTGTCACGGCAAGGTCGATAATGAAAATACATTAAGGTTATAAAAACTAAGATGTCACAGGCTGACTGAGCAAATTCATCAATTCATCCAAATTAACCGCGTGGAACATTACCCTTTTACTATTAAAACTGTAAATGAAAATAAATGTTAGGAGTATATAGTTCATATAGTGTTAAAATGTAAAAAGGTACATTTTCTTCGACAAAGTGTGTCAAACAGGTAGTACAAACTATCATCATAACTATAAGAATATTAGTTTTGATAAACTTATAGACGTTTTCTAACTCTACAGCTGTTCACATGGGATGTCAATGAAAGGGACATAACCTCAGACCGAGGCTGGAAAAGAAACGACACACACGACGAAGATGCACGAGAAGCCTTCGAGTGCGTTATCCACGTGAGTTTATTGACGTTCAGTTACGATATTTTATTCTGTACTTATACGCGTTTTTCAATATTTGCCTCACTTCTCTAAATAGATGTTTTTATACAGAAGCATCCGTTTCAGTTTCAACACGAATGTTGTGTATGTGATCTCTATGACGTCCATCATTTATCATAAGTACTTTTTACCCGACTCATAGACTTCTAACATACTACATAATTAGAGGATGACCAGTGCAGCATGTTGCTTCTATGGTGGCACATTCCTGTTTTCGTAGATAAGCATGGACACTCTGCCTCCAGCGCGGGCTAAGGAGTTCCAGCAGTTTGCGTCGCAGTATGCCCATCAGCAAAGCACGAACTGGATCAACCTGCCGAATGGTACCACGGTAGGTTCACGTTAGACGTTATCTCGATCAGCCCGCAGTTAATAGTTCCATATGATCCTCTCATTAAGCATGGCATGCTTAGCTAGAATATAAAGGAACGATAATGTGCCTCGATTTAAATGACAGATATGACTCTTTCCATCAAGTTTGTTCAAACAAACGCGAATCTCTGAAGGAGTTGTCGTTTCCCTCAATAGTACAGGTAGGGCCCTAGTAAAGTGTGCTTCCTGTCAATATTTCAAGCTCCCCTCCCTGATGCTCAATATCTATAACAAGTCTTTCGGAAATTTCGTTAACCTTTGCCTACAAATAAATCGCTGATAATTTGCTATTATTCAAACGCTTCAATTAGAGCTGTACATCGCCTTTCATTTGTATACCATTGATACATCTCAATCATATTTGATGTAAGTTAATATTAAGACATCCTACATAAGAACCTAAATGTTGATAATTCTTCTGTGTTTTGCATATATCATCCATCATCCGCTTTGATAACTCCTTCTGAAATTCTCTTGTTGTCTATTTGATCTTCTTCGTTAAAGTAAAAATAACCAACAGATTAAAATGAATTATAACCATTGACACTATAATGATATGTTTCTTTTGAACAATACTTTGACAAAATATTTTCCCCATATACACACCTCTTGCAGTACAATTATTACAATTCTTCTCAATATGAGTATTTTGAACGTAAAATGTAATTTACAATAAAAAAAAACCCACCCAGACGAGCAAGGGTTTTACTCGTGACCAGTCTTCTAAACCTACCCTTATATGTCTATTCAAGAATTGTAAATGCAGATTATTAAGATATAAAAGTTAGTAATTCTGTCTTGTTTGCTTTTATGCTTTATATATGGGGGTATTCTAAAAAAGAAAGAGGTTATAACTGGTTCGGTAGTACCATTTACCTTCAAATACTGTCTCTTATAGGCTGTTGGAGATTTCTAATTATTTATTGTATAAATTCTTCGCCTGCTTGCAGCCGGACGCCTACTCTCCCTACTTATATGATGCGACATTGGCCTGGGCAATAATGGTTGACAAAACCTTGTCTCAGAATGAGGTTCCTAACGGCAATAATCTCTTCAAAGAATCGGTGGACTTCTTTGCAGATGGTAATGTATAGAGAAATATAACGCATGTACACTTGTTTCCTTGTAAACAAATCAGATGGAAATCGATTTCTTATCGTATAAAAATGTTAACGCGGTTGCCCAATCACATTTTCTTTTAATTAAATAAAGTACTACCGAGTGCAATCTGTTTAATTATGATACACTGTGTGTTGATTGTCAGGAGTGACCGGGTATATCGTGCTGGACTCTATTGGAGACCGCTACCTAAACTTCCGTATGATGGACATGCAGGAGGATGGAATATTCAAAACAGTCATAGATCTCCAGTACAACATGACAAGCTTCGTTGCAAGAACCGTACGTTATTACATTAGACCAAACTACCCCTATATGGTCATAACACAAATTTAATTCCTCATAATCCTTATATAGTTAAAACACAAAAAGTGTTTTGTTTTTTGTTTTCGGTGTTCTATTAAATCTATCAATGTTAGGTGGCTGAACGTTGCTTAATTTTATTTAATTAGCGTCTATAATCCATTTATTAAATGTCTGTACACAGTAACCTACACAAGTAAAGAAATTAAATATCTTAATAAAACATTTTGAACATCGTCTTTGCAACAGGCTTAATAAAGATAAATGACCTCCTTTTGTGTTCCTAGGCTGTTGAGGACCCGGACCTCGTGAGATGGGGAGGAGGAAAGAAGGGGATCAAAAACGCTCCTCCTGATGTTCCTGCATGTGGATTTGACGGCGAGAAGTGCGCTAAACCCGAAAAAGGTGGTTATTTGATTGTCTTGTGTAAAATGGTGTATCTGACTTATGGCGTTATGTGAACGGACACTTCTCCTTTGACGATTCTAATCATCTGGATTAGTTCAATCAAAGATAGATAAAGCTTCACACTTTTGCATATAAAGCATGAAGATATTTACTTAGATTTGTGATAGTTCAGGTATATTCAAACATACAAATGGAAGACGACTGGCATATGAAACTTGTGTATAGGCATTTGATTTGTTCATATTTCCGTAGTGCATTGTTCTGTTTGAATGAAGCTAGTCTTGGTGGTTAATCAATCTCTGTGGTGAAAGTCAGTTATAATCCAACAGTGCTTTATCTGAGGTGCAGGTCAATATTGGTAGTGCATTATTCTTCTATAGTGAAAGAAATCCTGACAATTATCTGTTATGTTTATGGTGAAGATGGGTCGTTGAGTTGCATTGTCTTATTAAAGATTAATCGTAATCTTTGATATGCTTTCATGTTGTTTTTAGGGGTATTATGCACCTCCCCATCTGTTACAACAGTTGTTTTGACAAATTTAGATTCTTACCTTTATGTCCTTATAGCATCACTAATAAGTTCTGAAAGGACGAAACAATGATATGCTACAGTGTAATTGAATTGTGGCATGCTGTATCGATAACAAACTAAAGAGATGCTATGCCATTCCCTATAAGAAATAGTTGTACGGAGGCTCTTGAAAAACAATGTAAGGATATTAAACAAGAGCACTTGAAGGGAAAATGTTTTCTTTTTCATCGAGGACACGCGCCTTGTAATTTTAGGTCAAATCAATTAAATATCACGTTCTCAGAATATTGGTACAAAGTTCTGGAAATGCATTGTTCTGAATTGATTAGTCGCAAGACTTAAAGTTAATAAAGAACTTGAACTTGAACTTGAATATAATAAAGGTGTGTGATAGGGTTGCAGTATAGTCGAAGAGATGTGTTGCGATCAGCCCTCGTAGTGTCATTGTTCTATACAGAATGTCTAACCAGTCAGCAGGTCACTGCTGGTGCTGCAATATTATGAGCTGTAGGAGTAGTGCACTGTTCCTTTTAAGGCAAAATTCATTCATGAAACAGCAATGCTCATTTGGCGATATGTTGTCTTCTTTATCACATGATAAAATCACGCTGTTATATTCGAATGTCTATAGTTCATACCCTTCTATAACGTCCCCAAAAGAGAATGTAAACCTCGTTTGAAAGAATTAGGAAACTTATAAAAATAAAATGTAATCAAATTCATGCTCATAGAGTTCATGTCTTCATAAGTTAAAAAAAAATGCATATTTTTTTCTTAATAATATATTTTAAGTAATTTGTAAAATCGTTTTGCGTAATTTGTATTGTAAATTGTCTTTTCCTTAACGTTTTCGCGTTTGAAACGAAACGGTAACTTACAATACAAGCAACATTGATCATGCTATATTAAGCTTCTGTTTTTAATTTGCACAGATAATAAAGCCACTGTAATAGGAGTTGTGACCGTTTCGTTATTCGTGTTGATTGTGATCATCATATTTAACATCGTACGAAGGTAAGTTCATTTAATATGACTCCCCATTGTCGGGTAGTAGTTATAGTCAATGTATTAAACACCGTACATAGGTAAGTACATTTAATATGACTCCCCGTTGTCGGGTAGTAGTTATAGTCAATGTATTAAACACCGTACATAGGTAAGTAGATTTAACAACGTCAAGTGACCGGGTAGTAGTTATAACCAATATTTATCACCGTACATAGGTAAGTAGATTTAACAACGTCCTGTTACCGGGTAGTAGTTATAACCAATATTTATCACCGTGCATAGGTAAGTAAATTTAACAACGTCCAGTGACCGGGTAGTAGTTATAACCAATATGTATCACCGTACATAGGTATGTAGATTTAACAACGTCTAGTGACCGGGTAGTAATTATAACCAATATATGTAACACCCTACATAGGGGAGTAGTTATAGCCAATTTATTTAACACTGGACAAAGGTAAGTAAATTCATTCGCGTCTAGAGGTCACGTAATAGTAATAGCCAATATATTAAATATCATAGGAATGTAAGTAGATTTATCAACTTCCCGATCTCGGGTAGTAGCTAAAGCCAATATCATTTTTAACATCGCATGAAGGTTAGTAAGACGATGTCCCGTTTTAGTATCGTGTTTGTAACACACATTTAATATCGGATGGAGGCGAATTAAGTTTATCCTCAAGGTCTTATGGCCATGTCGTAGTTATAGCCTGACTGGTTATTATGAAACATAATTTGTTTAAAACACATTGTTTTAGAACTCTTGCCGTAATGGCAGTACTCAAAATCATCGGATTATTTTAATGTTTTTGTTGAAATAGATTCACGTTGCCGTCATGGTTCTATTGGGAAATATATTAGTTGTTCTTGTGATATGAAGGTCGATATTTTTATTATGCTTACAAGTGAAAGTGATGCTTGTTATGTAGTTGTCACAGCCCCAGTTCTCTACATGAGGACGTGACATTCTTAGATGACCTCGATGCACACGTTTGCTATTGTTATGATGTACTAATGACACGTAACCTTTCACCTGGTTTTACACTTCTTGTACTTTCTTAAGGGTTTCCGTGTAAATATTTCCTTTGTTCAAATTATCAATATAAATATCGTTATCATGATGACATGAGTTCAACAAATCGTATATATCAGACTATAAGTCGATTAAATTACTTACATAATTACAACTTGTTTTTCATAAAACTTGTAATTCAATTCAACAATATAGTTTTATAAAAATAATTGTCATGTTGTATAGTTTGTTATTCTCATATAAGCTTGATTATAATACAAGCATGGCTGTTACGATATTCTAGCTATAGCCCATCTGTTTGAATGGTAATGCGATTTATTTAAGGTAGGTCCTGGAGAGACACTAAAATGAAATATTGCACAGGGCTTAGTAGATTTTACGTGACGTTTTCATGTTTGTGTTCCTTGTTTCTCATGCATCCCTTGTACTACTTCGAAACTTTAAGGTAAGTAAACTGAGCATGGCGCTCAAAGTGTGTCCATTGTAACCCTCATACTATCAAAGAACTGAGGTAAGTCATTTTAACAGCACTTTATTGAAATTGTATCTATTAACCATGGTGTCGAGGTTAGCATTTTTTACTTTTCAGTTTTGTTTATTTCGAAACTCGAAATTTAACGTTATTATATGGAAGGTTTGAAGACTAAATGTGATTATGTCTAACCTCGCACTCGACGACAACACTGTACTTCGCAGTACATCGACCTAACTGTCTTCACAGTGTCAGATCGACTGTAAAGAACGACCGGATGTTCACACTAGAGAGCTTTCGCCCGACTGTTTGTAAAAACTGTGGAGCAATAGATTCATCGTTGTGAATAAGGTAAGTTTCTACATCACTTGCACGTGCCAGCTCGCTTTTGATAATATGCTCTGCACCATTGCAAATAACCCAAAACGTCTCTTTAAATAGCACAAAGTATTTGATGATAATTTTAATATATTTAAATATGCGGTACATTTGATCTAGCAACCCATCATCTAACTTGACAACTTAGTATTTATTGACTTAGTTCTTGAGTTTTCACGGTATCATATGTTGCAAATCTTGAAAATCTTACCACATCGGATCAGAAAAATTCTAGCTTTAAACACAATATAATTCTGATTTAGTATATGTTCGTTTAAAGCTTGTTGGGTTTGACTCAAGCAAATTTGTACGCATTAAATGTATGGGTACTTTAACGTATTCCCTTGTTTATATGACTCGGGTATACTTGTCTGTCCTTTTACCTTCATCATACATCACCACCGTTCCGTGCAGTGTACAATATCCTTTTTTCTTTACTTGTGTATGTGTTTTACGGATTTTCTTCGTTTTATTTCAGGAGACGGATGAAGAAATTCTACAAATAGTCACCTATCAATGTTACAAGAGATAACTCGGTTGAAATTGTTTTCGATTTCTTAGTTATACAGATTTCGGTTTTATATATATAGATAAACGTTTGTTTGTAATTAATTACAATAACACTAAGTATGTATACTAAATGATTAATTGACATTTATTTAATACAAGTTTATGAATTAATTTCATTTAAATAAATATCAAAGTAACCGCGTGTTACAACATCAAATGCACAGTAATTACTTTGTGATATTATGATAGCTGATACAAACGAACAATCGAGACATTGAAATAATGAACAAATAATCAGAAAATTCAAAAGATTCGATCAATTTGTTGGATGCATTTATAAGTGTATTGATTTATACCAATATAGGATTTCAAAGGTTTCTCTACAATAAAATTGCTTGCCTTCCTAGCGTGTTCTTTATTTCTTATGTACTGCTTAGGTAGAGGTATCAGAAATCCACTTTGCTTATATAACACTTAACCATGACCTGCCTTTCGTTGCGTTCTTTGTTGATTTTACTTTCAAATCTTCGATTACATTGTGGGACCCCGTAGCATTGACACCTTATCTTAATGAAGCGGGGCAGCCTCAATACAGTGCAGTTCTTTAAAAATGTCATATTTAGAATAAAACATATTTCATAGTCAATCGAATTGTTTCAATTGGGCAATCTTTCAAATATAATGCATCACTTCAGATTTATAACGCGTGTAATACAATAAATCATTCAATAGACGTAGGTCAATGTTATGCAAATCGAAAAAGTATTTTGTTGCATAAACAAAACTCTTTTATATAAATGGACTTATCTTTATTTCACATCTAAGAGAAGTGTATGCAATGTTTATATATTTTCAGGATTACTATGGCAAGGCTAACAACAACACTGCATGTCTTTATACTGAACAATCGCCTGTATCGCATATAAACGATTTGTTTTATGCTCCTATTATAATGCTTTACGGTATCGTTGTAACATCTTTCAGGTGGCGAAAAACAATGATTTGCCGATAGCAATAATTGTTTGAAGAAGGGTAACGAAAAGAAGAAAAGTACTTGCATTGATATCGCTTTTCTTGCGGTATTGAGACCCATACTTTTTTCGGCCGTGTGTATTTACAAGAATAGTTTGTTCGTGAATGCATATACACATTCAACTAATGCTTTTCTACATCGATCGGTACATACAACATATGATTACTGTATCTAACTTAAATACAACAGACATTTGTGCAGAAACCTACCCAACCGTGTTATATATCCAATCAGCCGACTCTACTGTACAGTAGATCTGACACAGTGGTATCTTGACGAGGTACGTTACAGTTATATATATGTTAAAGATATCACAGGTACAATTCTCGTATTAACATTGAACAATTAATATTTTTATGAGAGTTTACTTGATTCATGCTGTTGTTTGCTGGCATCATGACATCTGCTTCTGCTAGAGTGATAGCTTGGTCATTTCTTTACATGTGTTTCTGTTTTTCAGACGGTATCGACGACAAAAATTGTTGAAGAGTATGTTGTGGCAAATTCGATTCGAAGAAATAGACTTCGTAACAGCACTTCTGAACGTCAGTGTTCGCGTAAGTTGGTTTAACGTAGATCCGAATACAATATCATTGTATCGTTTAAATGTATTATCACATTAATAAGTATAAGTTGCAGAATAATACACTTAAGCCCCTTTATGACACCATCATTTAAAAATTTAATATCGGTAATTCGATATAAAAAAACAATTACATTGAATCTGTTCTGTCATTGATCAGTTATACTACTTAACTACTATCATTTTAACTGAGCTCACTATATATATTAAAACACATATTCGTCAGGACTGGATATAATTTATCATATATCGAATATACCTAAACGATAAGAATTTATGATGATGGATATTTAACATAAAAACAGTAGATAAAATGATTAAATTTCTTAGAAAATTTTAATCAAGACAGAAAAGATTATGCAAATATTACCTAAGTATGGCAGATATCCTTTCATGTGATATTGTAAAATCGAAATGTGATATATGTTGATAAAACAGACGTATTTTGTAATTCTTTATGAAATCCTTGCAGGCAAGTTTTAAAACGCAGGGTATGCGTCGTACAAATACGAAGAAGAACCTCATTAAGACCAAATCGCTGGAGAGGAACAATTTGGCCTATAAAGGTTCTCCCGACCAGTCCCCACTAAACTACCATAAACCAGACCATGGCGCCACTATGTTTGGGTCTGTAGCCTACATCAGAGGTATGTTTGTACGTGTGTATCCGTGTTCTAGAAGTAAAGATGTGATGTACATTAGTAATTGTAGCATCAAAGCGTATAGGTTTATAAGATATCACTGCATGTCAGAAGTTTTCAAGTCATTGAATAAAAGTTTAGTCTAAATAGAAAAGATGCCATGTGCTAGTTCCGCTAAGGTAATTATGTGGTATAAGATTAACGTTAATAAATTGTGTTTACGCTAGTCTTGAATTAAGTTTAAATAAATGATATCTTGGACGTGTCTCACGAATGGAGCAAAACAGAACCGATTTAACAACTTGTGCGACATCTCAACTTACTAGGAAATCATAATCTGTTTCTTCAGTAGTTCGTACGTTTTTTTGTGTGACAAACATTGAGATACCTTTTTACTATCGCTATTGTATGCCTTCTGTTTCTGTTCTTTTATATATTGAAAAACATCACTAGAACACCAACATATGCCATGTCTAAAAATTGTTTCTGATTTGATTAATGTATCCCTGCCTCTTACAGGTAGCTTAGTGTCGGTAAAGAGAATGTCCCGCAACAGTGTTAACGTAACCAAGGATGTTCTGCAAGAGCTCAATCACGTAAGTCTGAGAGTTTTTACATCAATTTGTTTTCGTCATTTATATGAATAATTCGGTCAAGGTTTGTCTTACCCATGTTTAAGCTTGTAATATAATTATCTTTGCTGGATAGCAAACCTTCCGGCAGAATGCTTGAATCATTCTATAGTGTTTGTCAATAGTGAAATTAGAACATTTTACGTAGCAAGATAGATACATGTTAACATTAAATAAAATCAACTGTGTACGTAAAATAGCTTTCAGCTTTGTCCCATATTTTATGTCAGTCACAAATTATGTACTGTTTGTATTTGCAGCTGATGGAGCTGAAGCATCAGAATGTGTGTGCTTTTGTGGGCGCATGTGTGGATCCTGGACGGATTCTTTTACTGTGGGAGTATTGTCCAAAAGGAAGTTTGCAGGTACGAATAATATTTTAAGTAGATGTATTTTATATAAAATAGTTGAATTTCCGACAGTTATGAAGAAAGAGTTATGATAACTTTAAGTGTTTATGTCTCATATCTCAGTTAATTAAACCATATTTGATGATAAAGAAAGAGAGAGATTTTTGACAAGACAAAAGAACATTAACGAATCCAATTCTGAGTATAACTAAAAATACATCTTAAATTTTCGTCATCTGTACATCAATATTGGCATTACGTATGTCATTTTGTTCTTCAGGACGTGATATGGAACCAGAACATCAAGTTAGATAGGATGTTTATGTTTGCTTTGACGCAGGATATTGCAAAGGTATGAGTAGCTCTTTATGGTACAAATATATATTGATATAATTATATATGTAATATAACAACTAAAAGTCAATTTTACAACCATTGATGTTTTTATCATAGATCTATATATTCTCTTCTTCAACAGTTTTTATGAAAATACAAAATCATTGATACATAAAGCTCTTTATTGCAACTTTAACGTTGTTTTTAAAATATAATATCATATGTAACTGAAAACACTAATTAGTCATTATCAACATTGGTGTTTTGAAGGGCCTTGATTTCATACACAAGTGTTCCATACATTACCATGGTAACCTGAAGAGTTCCAACTGTGTAGTTGATAGTCGGTGGACGTGTAAACTGACCGACTTTGGCGTGCCTACTATTAGACTAATGGACAAGTGTTCAGTCAGTGTCACAGACGAGGGAAGTAATTCAAGTAAGTTGAACAATGTATATCAAATGGAACAAGAAAATGGAATATTTTGAAATCCTAAGAGTGGCTTCAGATGTCAACAGTTTGAAGAAAAAATACCTTAATCTATATTTTTTAGAGTACCATTGAGGCTTATACATGTACATACCTTTGAAGAAAAGTAAAAACACTAATGCATGATATGGTAGTCATTCTGCAATGGCAGAGTGAGCTTATATAACGTTGTCTTTTCATAAATAAACGTTTTCCCTTTTCATAACCATCATTTTAGATTGGTGATATATGTATTAGAAAAGTATACAAACTGGGGGAAATTTGCATAAAAACTTGATGCCTAAATTATTACTACGGGTAAGAAACTAATCTAATGCTGATAAAATGAATAAATTGCGTGAATTTGACAATTGAATGTAAGTTTTAAGTTCTAAACAATATCGCTTTTGATATAGAGATATAATGTAAAATTAAAAGTTGACAAACTTCTTTGGAACATGTTTAAGTGTAAACATGTTGATGCCTACTGAACAGCTTAACCACGTTTTAATTAAAATTAAAGAAACATAGCCGTTTTCTATTAGGATATGATTTCTAACTGAGATGACAGTGATTCTGCCATAATTGAAAACCTGTTCACTGTGTTTAAGTTAGGTGATCTTTATAACTTACTGCATATTCCTTGACTAAAATATGCCGAATGCCGCCTGTTGTGTATGGCCATATGACACTACTTGAACTTCCACTGCTTTCGAAGGGTTTGTGTTATCTTGCCTTTTTGTTTTGATGTCGCCACTCCGATGTGCAGCTTGCATGATAACACTGTGGTATATTTTGGTTCGATTAATTTAGAAGTTCAATTATTTTCGGTAAGCGTTAACATACAATCAGTACATTTTCTAAACATTTACCTTACTACCTTCACCTTTCTATCAACATTACACAAACATGCTTACTTTTGCAGAATTCCTTTGGACCTGTCCAGAGGTTTTGAGGTCAGATAAAAACTATGACAAACAGAAGGCAGACATATATTCCCTTGGAATAATTATCAAGGAGGTATTCACCAGGTCGGGGCCTTACACGGAATATCCATTCCTTACTCCACATGGTAATTACGTTGCTTGATCCCCGATGCAATCATTCCTATTAATAGATGAATATATTCCGGCATGTATGCATCATATTTCCCATATAAACAGCTTTCAGTATGTATCATAAATGCTTAAAAAATATATTGTTACACATTTTATGAAAATAAGATATTTTAAATAGCGTTGGAAAACTGAAATAAATAACGGGATCATGTTTTTGAAAGTACAAATTACCGTCTAACCCATACGATTATGAACATTTCTAAAAGTTTTATCTGTAATCTGTTTGATATAATAAGTTCTTTGATAAGTAAAAAACAAAGATTAATATTGATAATGCATCAACAAGTTGTCTAAAGGGTAATTTTGTCACGACTACAGAGATAGTTAACAGAGTCAGAGACCGTGTTTCCCGGACAGCACATTTCCGGCCTATGATTTGTGCGGAGCTCCGGGAAAGCCCGGATTTGCAGTCCCTTATAGAAGAGTGCTGGAATGAGGATCCACTGATCAGACCTTCTGCTGCCAGAACCATGAAAGCACTCAACCGTATCAATCCATCCAAGTAAGCAAGCGTGAATAAAGGTGCAACAACACAAACTAATTGCGTTGATGTCAAACGTTAGACACATTAAAAACGTGATAACCATATAGTCAATTTATTCATTTGTAACTCAGTAATAAGGGAAAACCATATAGTCACTTTGTTCATTTGTAACTTAATAGTGAGAGTAAACCATATAGTTACTTTGTCAATTTGTAACCCAGTAGTGAGAGTAAACCATATACTCACTTTGTCCATTTGTAACTCAGTAGTGAGAGTAAACCATATAGTCACTTTGTCCATTTGTAACTCAGTAGAGAGGGTAAACCGTATAGTCACTTTGCTCATTTGTAACTCAGTAATAAGGGTAAACCATATAGTCACTTTGTCCATTTGTAACCCAGTCGTGAGGGTAAACCATTTAGTCACTTTGTTCATTTGAAACTTAGTAGTGAGGGTAAACCATATACTCACTTTGTCCATTTGTAACTCAATAGTGAGAGTAAACCATATAGTCACTTTGTCCATTTGTAACCCAGTAGTGAGGGTAAACCATATACTCACTTTGTCCATTTGTAACTCAGTAGTGAGAGTAAACCATATAGTCACTTTGTCCATTTGTAACTCAGTAGTGAGGGTAAACCATATAGTCACTTTGTTCATTTGTAACTAAGTAGTGAGGGTAAACCGTATAGTCACTTTGTTCATTTGTAACTCAGTAGTGAGGTAGACCATATAGTCACTTTGTTCATTTGTAACTCAGTAGTGAGGGTAAACCATATACTCAATTTGTTCATTTGTAACCCAGTAGTGAGGGAAAACCATATAGTCACTTTGTTCATTTGTAACTTAGTAGAGAGGGTTACCCATATAGTCACTTTGTTCATTTGTAACTCAGTAGTGAGGTAGACCATATAGTCATTTTGTTCATTTGTAACTCAGTAGTGAGGGAAAACCATTTAGTCACTTTGTTCATTTGTAACTCAGTAGAGAGGGTAAACCATATAGTCACTTTGTTCATTTGTAACCCAGTAGTGAGGGAAAACCATATAGTCACTTTGTTAATTTGTAACTGAGTAGAGAGGGCAACCCATATAGCCACTTTGTTCATTTGTAACTCAGTAGTGAGGGTAAACCGTATAGTCACTTTGTTCATCTGTAACCCAGTAGTGAGGGGAAAATCATATAGTCACTTTGTTCATTTGTAACTCAGTAGAGAGGGTAAACCGTATAGTCACTTTGTCCATTTGTAACTCAGTAGTGAGGGTAAACCATATAGTCACTTTGTTCATTTGTAACTCAGTAGTGAGGGTAAACCGTATAGTCACTTTGTTCATTTGTAACTCATTAGTGAGGAAAAACCGTATAGTCACTTTGTTCATTTGTTACTCAGTAGTGAGGGTAAACCATTTAGTCACTTTGTTCATTTGAAACTTAGTAGTGAGGGTAAACCATATACTCACTTTGTCCATTTGTAACTCAATAGTGAGAGTAAACCATATAGTCACTTTGTTCATTTGTAACCCAGTAGTGAGGGAAAACCATATAGTCACTTTGTTCATTTGAAACTTAGTAGTGAGGGTTAACCATATACTCACTTTGTCCATTTGTAACTCAATAGTGAGAGTAAACCATATAGTCACTTTGTTCATTTGTAACTCAGTAGTGAGGGTAAACCGTATAGTCACTTTGACATCCCTAGTTGAAAATCCAATGTAGGGAGACAGTGTCACTTTGTTCCTTTGTTACTCAGTAGTGAGGGTAAACCGTAAAGTCACTTTGTTCATTTGTAACTCAGTAGTGAGGGTAATAAATTACAACTAAAAAACATGTATCATGTGCCGGGTCGGTTAATTTGTCAAATAAATATCACTAAGTAAGATGATAAATAGATCACTTAAATAGTAGATTAGTTTCTGCAGATCGTTCATAATATAGCAAATACTGTGGTATACTCAATCGATTTGATATGTAGTTACTATAGTGGCTCTTTTTCTCCGTGTAAATACTGTGAAATTTATACAATTGTATTTTACACTTTAGAATTATTATGAATGATCTTACTGGTTAAAGTTGAAAACACATGATTTTTGTTTTCGTAGAAACATGACTATGATTGACAACATGATCGCTATTCTGGAAAAGTACGCTAATCACCTTGAGGAATTAGTGGCCGCAAGAACCAGTGAGCTGGACGCGGAGAAACAGAAGACAGAGAACCTTCTCTACAGGATGTTGCCACAGTATGTACTGATTTTTATTTTATATTTACGTAAAATGAAACACCGTTGAATTAAATTAACTTCATCAAAAATTGGCTGAAGAATCAGAGCATTTCACCAAATAATACTAAAATCGGCAATCACCAAGAGATTGATGAAAACACAAATAAATGTGTTGTATATGATGACTAGGATACGCTTATATTATTACTATTGAATAACCGTCGTGTGATGATTAAATACAAATTTCTGCATTTTCATAGTGCTACAATGCATTTCTTTGGTAAAAAAATAAAGTGTTTGTTCATGACGATGTTCTTTTCACTTTGCATCGTTTTCATTGCAACTCTCTTTGTTTTTGCGCAGGTCAGTAGCTGAGGACCTTAAAATGGGCAAAACAGTAAAAGCACAACATTTTGATGAGGCAACAATTTATTTTTCCGATATAGTTGGGTTTACAACGATCTGTGCCAGTAGCACTCCTATAGAGGTAGGTTACCTTCTGTTATATACAAACATGTACAGAGATTATTTCATGTGTGAAATCAACTTGTTTAATATACATGTATATGTAATCATATAAAAGGAAAAATCTTAATAACACGTATTCAGCGCTTTTATCTCATCAAGGAAATTCTTCAGACTGTTTATTTGAATCAGATATTATGACGTCATAAACTATGACGTCACATAAGAGTTCGCTATGGCGACGTCCGCTATATAGCGATATCACAGCAATAGAAATACATAATGATTGTCTGAAGGTTAAGAATACTATTGGTATAAGGGTTTAGTTTTACTATTAGTACTATTATTTATGAATCAATTATTGGGGAAAAGAGACCAACTTTCCGTTGTGTGGGGCAAACTCAGGACCATTATTTTACTGATCCGATTCACTACCGATGACACTACACCGGATCAATTGCGTGTACATTTACAAATATATCTCTTCTGTAGACAAAGAAAAATTGGCACTGTATCCGAACATACGCATGTTGGTTGGATGCGTGTGATATATGGGCAAAAGAGATAATATGACAGTGCAAACAAAAACATGGTCAAATTTTCAGGGCGATCCACCCTTTTATCTAGACAGGAACATGAACATTTACATTTCACAACATATCATAGAGATAAACAGTCACCATGAAACAATAATAAAATAAAATAAAAACCACGTAAACAAAAACAAACAGTAGTTTCTTATATGAAATATACTGTTGCATATTCCCTCGGTTAGCTTGTAACCGGAAACTAATTGTTGTAACAAATTCATCTTGAATTCATCTTATAAATATAAATATGTAATTATCTCATCAGTGATACAGAGGTTGCCCAACGGATGACAGTTATGTATCATGATCATCTTATATTGCTGAAATATTTTTTTTTATTTTTTTTAAAGAAAACCCGGTCCTTATTATTTCATTTTTTTGTTTATTTTTTTTGAACTTTTAAGTCAGTTTATCGGACACTGTTTTGATCGCTTTTTCTTTTGCTTATGAGAGTTAACCATTCATACAACTGCAAAATCCATTAAGGATCGTGGAAGAATCGTCGAACCACCATGTGCCACAGGTCATGATTAAGCTTGAAGTGTTAAGGATCCGGTTGATTTACACCGTTTAATCAACATTTTTGTTAAAAACACAGGCAAATAATTTAGAAATATATCCCCATACTATATTCGAGGCAATCACATTAATCAAAGATATAAGATGGATTTCGATGAACTTTTGCCAATGATTGTCATATATGTATAAACTTACTCATGTTTAACCAACATATTATTCAATGATTTCTTTATTGAAGCCGTGTAACCATTCAGACGACAGGAGTCAGTCATTGTCGGTGTTAAACATAATGAAATTAATTTTTTTTTGTGTGCGAATGAATATGATGTCAACCTTTGAAACAGTTTTAGTTTGACAGGCATACTATTGAATGTATCACTGAAATTTTGTTAATCAGATTATTGAACCTAGCATAAGCTCATAAAAACCCTATCGTTCGAATTATATGTAATGATATTCATGACACTCACTTATCACGTAACGTAACTAACGGTTTACATAAAAAAATGAAAATTAAGTGCAATAGAGTAAATGAATAAACATATTGTACAAATGTTCGATTTAACAGAATCGTTATTTTAGATATAGATTTTTTAAAATTATGATTGTATTGATTATCTGGCGATAAACTTTCCCTTTATAGGTTGTGAATCTACTGAACAGTCTGTACACGCTGTTTGATGACATCATTACTCGATATGATGTGTATAAGGTAGGTAATGTTACCAAAACTGTGTAACGCTTATCTAATGTATCGAATGAAGAAAAGTTTAAACATTCTCATTAAATCCCCGAAGTGCATATACAACTGTAATCTGATTTTAAAGATGACATGCTTTAGTGATGACATATTATACAGATACAGTACGAGTACGGGATCATTTGGAAATGAAAATTATCAATACCTTTTTTTCCCAATGATAACAATACTGGATAATGACTGATATGTAAAGAATTATTCTATTCACCAATTGTTTAATTTGTTTAATTGGTCATTTTACTTCAAAAGGGCATATTAGTTTAAACCGTGTTTTAAAAGAATAAAGTTTGATTAATGAGATGTTTCCACAAGTTTATGTGTTAATTTTGCTCCACAGTAACGGTATTTGAATTACCAATAGAAATTAAGCTACTATTTGTGTGGATCAGGTGGAGACAATCGGAGATGCATATATGTTGGCTAGCGGTCTACCAAATAAGAACGGCGCCCGACATATCAGGGAGATAGCCGATTGTGCCCTGGACATTCTGGCCTCAATTACAACGTTCAGCATACCTCATCTAGAGGACAAAAATCTCAGGATACGAGTCGGTAGGTACCGCATAGAAATATACGTCTCAGGAAACGAGTCGGTAGGTACCGCATAGAAATATATCTCTCAGGATACGAGTCGGTAGGTACCGCATATAAATATATGTCTTAGGATAGGAGTCGGTAGGTACCGCAAAGAAATATATGTCTCAGGATACGAGTTGGTAGGTACCGCATATAAATAAATGTCTCAGGATACGAGTCGGTAGGTACCGCTAATAAATGTATGTCTCAGGATACGAGTCGGTGGGTACCGCATAGAAATATATGTCTCAGGATACCAGTCGGTAGGTACCGCGTAGAAATTTAGTTTGATGTCACTGCAACCATTCATTGTAAATATCAGTAACATATCGCTTACAATATGCAGTATGTATAATTCGTTTTTCTAGTTTATTGAAGTAGACCAATACTTCAGTAATCGGTAATCATATCGAATATTCGATACAGCCACGTGTTCATGTGGAATAGTTTTCATTCTTTCTCTGTTTTATGTTTTTGCTTTTGTTTTCTTTTTCTTTTTAATGTGCTTATACATGAATGAACAGATAAATTATATTCAATTTTGCAGTGCTGAAATCATATCCTAGAGCTACTGTTAACATTGGAATTGTGA
Source organism: Mizuhopecten yessoensis (assembly GCF_002113885.1). Classification (NCBI taxonomy): domain Eukaryota; kingdom Metazoa; phylum Mollusca; class Bivalvia; order Pectinida; family Pectinidae; genus Mizuhopecten; species Mizuhopecten yessoensis. The sequence goes on from NW_018405829.1 coordinate 1,420,628, forward strand.
TGATAAATATTATTATGATAACAACAACTCTCCGAACCACTTATCTGATTGAAATACATTGTCAGTTCCCTCTGCTTACAATGTTCACAAATCCTATTGGCAATTCAAAGGCAAAGTTTTAAACATGGTACAATATATGGCTCTTGAATAATTCTAACAATATATCTTCAAATAGCCTTATTAGAATGTTTGCCATGTCAAATCAGCAAATAGGGTTAGAATCATTTTGAGTATGCGAGTTGTACTTTGTAAAGCAGACTACAACTTCGGCATGAAGTTGCAGTTATGAAAATCTCAGAATAATTTCATTTTGTCTCATTATTTAACCGCTTTATCCTGGACGTTTGTGTTGATGATGCGTTGAAGTTGTAAGTTTATGTCGATATGTCGGCAGGTATCCACTCTGGACCGGTAGTGGCGGGAGTGGTGGGACTGGCCATGCCCCGGTACTGTTTGTTTGGCGACACCGTTAATGTTGCCTCCCGCATGGAGTCAACCGGATTACGTAAGTTTATACAAAAGTGAAAGTGGGTTTTTTGTATGATATCTTCATATTTTTTTTTATATAAATGTTTTGCTTAAATCAAACTGTTTATTACGAATTTTCAAACACCTATAGATCGATTCCAATAGGAAATTTTATAACAAGATTTTCTGCAAAATAGAGGCTTTTAATCGTTTTTGTTTTTTATACCCACTAGGAATAAGACTATTTTCAGCAAGAATGAATTTAATTTTTAGAGACGTATGTGTTATAACCTCAAACGTTTAATAATGTAAATTAACCAAAGTAACATTTCATATCTTGTGTTAACTTTGTAGCATTGAAGATACACCTTAGTACAATATCAAAGGAAAATTTGGAGAAGTTCCCTGGCTACCATTTGCATTGTCGGGGCGAAATAAGTGTGAAAGGCAAAGGCATAATGAAGACGTATTTCCTAGAGGGGCGAGAAGGGTTTGACAGGCCCCTGCCCGATGTGTGTGACGATCTGTCTGCTTCACCTACAAGTATACCTTCCACACCAGCAACGCCCATGTCTCCGCAGCCAAATCCGGATCTTGATATGAAGCAAACAACCGATGCATGTCTACCAATAAAAGATTTCGTAACAAAAATGTTGTCTGGCCCCAAAGGGGAAGGAGTAGTATCGCCTGATGAGTTCATAGCAAATATGCACTCTGATATTGACAATGATGTCGTTTCACCAGAAATGATTGTGACAAAAATGTTGTCAGATCTTGATAAACACTTGATATCTGCAGAGGAGTTCATGACAAATGTGTTGTCGACGTCAGAACGGACTAATGTCTCTCATGAGGGTGAAGACTATAAGTACACAGGAATCAGTGACAAAGACGAATTGTGCAAACATTCAGAGCCTGTTAAGAACTTCATCACTCAAACAACCCCAGATCCTGACAAAGACCGTGTGTCACAAGTGTCGTCCAATGAGGAGTACGACTCATTAAACACTACGTACTCTGTTGATAACCCCTATATCACACGTGACTTTCTCAGACACATGCTCGACGATCACAGAGATGAAGTTAAAAGAGAAACAAAGACAGTTGAGGAAAGCACGGCTTTATGACGTCGTATTTGTAGCTTATTGTTGTATTTGTTGTAATTCGCGTTGAACTATTTCATGTTCTCGGACATCATATATTGAATTGAAGAAATCATTGTCATTCAAATTTATGAATGTATTGTTTCTGAAAGGTTATTACTTTTTCATTGCCAACCAATTTGTTTAGAAATGGAATGGATCAGGAAAATGCATTCCTGCTACGTTTAATGAGTCGGTTTATTTATATATTATTATTTTGCATCGTGATGAAATGACTTAAATATTTGTCAAACATAATTATATGAAGTACAATCTAATGCATTCTCCCCTATCTTCACCAAGTTATTTGAGAAATGTTGCCTTCTAAACATGAAGAGGAAGGGCTGTTCATTTATTAGTGCTTATTAGTTGACATTGCCAGCCGTTTTATGTTTTAAACAAAGTCGGCATGTTTACATAATAACAGCTGCCTTTTGCGGAAACATAGTAAAAATCTGGGCAGTGTAATTACAGAGGGCAGTACTGTAGTCATGAGCAAAAACTAGTAGATATTTCTTGACAATAGAAACGTGTAGGTATACATGCGTTTCTCATGCTTAATAATAAAATTTGTAGAAACTATATTTGCAAGATTCATCGAGTCACTGCTCTGTAAAAAACGATATTCTTACCCAGATAGTTTCACTGACATTCTTGCTTGGTCCCTGGTGACGTTAGTGATGTGGGAGTTATTTCCTATGGTGAACAAGGTGTCGTATACCTGGCTGAGCCGGTAAGCCCCCTGGACCAGGTGACTCGATGCATCTTGCAAATTTACCTTACATTCCTGCTAAATGAACCTTATCAGTGATATGTGTAGAATCGTTTCAGATTATGATGTGTTTAATGGATACATTTTGACGCTAGTGTTGCGTTTATATATATATTAACTACATGAATAACATGTTTATTACTAACAACACGTCTTATTGTAATGCAGCCCTTTCTATGTGTCTATATTTCTCATGCTGAAAATGTGCCAAGAATCCAATTGACAAGAAAATGATTGATGTTACAAAATATCTTTCTTCTGTTAAAGATTAAGACTTTGTCGCTTTAATTTATCGACCGACCACGTAATAACGTCTGTACGATTAGATCGTACCTTTATGGTTTGTGATTTTTACAGCATCAATAGACACAGGTGTGTTGTAATATTCTGTGTTGCTCTATTCAAGTTATGCAATGTTATCATGCTGCTGATTTGTCCGATCCCCTTATCACGTGATTTGTTAAGAAAAGTGTTATGTTGATGAGCAAATGCCATGCTTTAATTAAACTATTTCATACATATATATTAAATGTTTTTTTTATAGATTGACAGACAAATAAATCGCATTTTTGCTTGACATTGTTACAGATGGTCGATGATAAGCTGTCAGACATTTTAAAAATTTGAAATATAAATAATTTAAATATTACATTCATGACCAATCAGGTACATGGATATCTATTACAAAATTCATTAACGAACCGTTATCGCATGTAGCATAGCTACATTTGTAATCTCGTGTCAAAGGTACGTTTATGTCTAAAACATGATAAATTCCAACATAACATAATGAATATTATTCCAAGAATTATACAAAAATATACTTTGCTATAAATATACGTCATAAAAATATCAAATTTCCATGTGAAGTAAGTCAGTATAGAAAAATAATATCTAACGACCGACTTAAAAAAACAAGCTGCTTTCACCACTCGCTGTGAAGGGAGAAAACAGATTGTTTTTCTAGTCGGTCGTTTGATCTTTTATTTTCTATATTTATGTACTAGTTCTCGCATATCTATTTTAGTTTAAATTATACCTTATTCAAGTAAATAGAACATATACATGTACATTTCATGATGGGAACAAATATCATATTGGGAAATGTGCATACTGAAGAACACTTCTGCGAATAAAAATAGGTAAATTGTTGAAAAAAGTACGTTGAAATCATTAATCCAGTTAAAGTGGTAGCAATAAATGTATGGTATGCTCATGGAAACTATGCTAATTTTGAGAAGCTAGTGTGTTTCATTGAATTTGCTTTTGTCCATTTGGCCTTCATACTGTCTATGAATGCCACCTGAATACAGTTCAATACTTAAATGACCTCCTTGTCGACACTGTCTTCAAATGACCTTAGGAATAGCAAGGACGTTGAACGCCGACCAAATAGCCTGTATCATCGATTTTAGACGCGAGACGTTACACCACTATTCAGGTTACAAACAAAACAAGACAAACAACCAAACAAAAGAAAAAAGGCGATAAATTTGTATTTACTTCGTGTAGTTAGCTTAAAGACATAAGCAGGCGTTTAAGTTTCATCATTGTCAATAAAAAAATGTTGTGGCATAACCCTACAAAGTACACCGTATGACAAAGCAACATTTTAAGAACCTGTCGAATGGGACCATCTAACAGTGACTTTCTTAGATAACATCTGAACTTTAACCTTATCTCAGGTCTGATCCAGGACAGCACAGCAATGGCGGTAGTTAAGTACTTGTTCGTTCTTTATTTGATTAATATTCCTAAGATGTCTGCTGAATTTGTTGGCCCCCCTCTGATGCAATTTGAAAAGAGTAAACAGTAAGTAATTGTCTTAATACAGCATTATATTTATGTTTGTGACAAACCGCTGGTCCCTATAGGACAGCCATCGATTAATGTAAAAACTTGTAAAATTGTGAACGTGAATATCCTCAAACTACAGTTCGGCCATTTCTTCCCTGTCTGAAAAACAACCAAAATTTAATATTTATCGATTAAATATATGGATGTCTATCAAACTGTGAAAGTTGCAATTTCTTCCCATCATTACAAAATGATGCTTCAAATATAGGTCATATTTTGCAATACACCTTGATCAATTGTGTCGGGCATCTTATCAGGATCAGGAACCCAACGCGTGTATTGCTTATCTTTGGGCGAGCGATGAATGCTTGTGTATTAGATTTGAAGCAACTGGCTTATTCTAAATCTAATAGTAACGTTCCTTATGGGTATGTTTGCACGAACGTTTGAGTGAACTATGCGTCACATTGATGCACTTTCTATATTTTTTTATTGTCATCTATGTTTAATGTACTTACGTACGCATTATTATACAAATGTATCATTTTGACGATTTTTATCAATTTTCTTGCTAATAATGAAAATGTAGTTGCAGTTCAGAGCTAAAATAACGCAAAAAACTTTTGTAGAAAGCCTTCATCTTAAATTACATGCGAATTGGTGTCCTCGCATTTAAGTAGAGAAAGGTCAATTAGCTATATCTTGTGTAAGCGAAACATGAGGTCTGCTGTATCTCGCTGCATATAAAAACAAGTAAAACACAAGGCATCACAAGTGATTCAAATCCCCTCGCATTTACATATTGAGTGACATATGAATGAGGAAACGAATAGAAAACTCAATGATGTATCAGTATCTGCTCTAGCGAATGCATTTTTCGATGGATAATATAGACTTTTATTCCGTTGAGGAATGAAGTCTATTGGGCGATGAAATTTCTTTAAAAATGTTTTAAAAGTGACCTTGACCTTTAACGCTGTAAACTGAAACACGACCCTGTTGAGGGCATTGTCATACTTAACACTTGTATTAATTTTCATGAAATTCCGTTCAGTAATGAAGTCGTTAGAGCGATGACAATGCTTCTTTTTTCTAAAAATAGTAACAGTGACCTTGACCTTCAACGTAGAAACCCGCAACGCAAACTTGTTCAAGGCATTGCCATGCCAAACACCCGTGTCAAGTTTCATGAAATTCCGTTGAGAAATGAAGTAGCTAGAGCGATGACAAATAGTGTAACATACGTGCATACGTATGGGCGGAATCCTATATCCCCTCGAACTTTCGTTGTAAGTGGATAATAATTAGACTCGAAGACTTCACATACTTTGTGAAAGACAAAATGGAAACGTAAGATACATCAAAGAGAGGGAACAACATACTGAACCTCGCAACAAAACTGAAGGCAAAACCATCCCTCCTGAAGATTAAGATTCTCTGCACCATATCAGTGGGATCCGCCAAATGGCACAGCGAGCGTGTGTTTAACGTTACCGTGCTGCAATCTGTCGGGAAAACTGCGGTTAAAATTGAAGTAATAAAATGTCATAAATGATATAACTATTTTGGTATGAACAGATTTAAAATTTTAATGTCTTGTATTTATGTCAAGTATAGGCGTGCGAAGCCTTTTTCCAGACTGCTTACCGCGTGCAGGGTTGAAGCCATGTTTACGTTATTATCATACATAAGCGAATCCACGAGATGTTGCAAGAGTAGAATCCAACGAATGGTGAATATGCGTTCGACAGAGTGAGGGGTAATGTTAACACAATAAACGTGCTTAAATCTTAATAGATAAAGATCTACAACGTCACTTGGATTGCAAACGACTTTATAATTCACTTCTGAAGTATCATTAACAGCTAAAAGATTGTAATGGGAGAGGAAGCAAGCCAAAATATCGTCATTTTAAAGGGAGACATTGGGGCCTGCATGACATTGTGTTAAATAATCGAATTCCTTACGGTACATGTACGTAAGAAAATAACATTTAATTCCTGTTTTATTGATATCTTTTATACGTTTCTCACCCTGAGTGTGGTATTAATAGACTGTTAATAACTTTTGCTATGTAAGTCAAATATGAAATGCCAGTCTTATCCTGCTTGTAAGAAGTAAAGGAGGTTTGATCAGGATATTCACATAAATCTCATACATAGCTGGAAATCAAGTCATCATAATTACTGTAAAGTTTCCTCAGTGAATGATGAACAGGCTTAGGCTTACGGAAGCATGGTGATATGTAATATGCATAAGCAGGATATATACATGTAGGTTTCTTACATGTACAAAAGTTATAACAGAGACACAGGTGCTTGTCGAATACTCATGTTGCTCAAGGGTAAAACAGTATCATATCTGAATATGAAGTTAAAGGATCGGAAACATTTTTCTACAGGATCAGATGTGGCTTTTGCAATAACTCTGTATGCATCAAGCTTCATAATATTACATCCAAATGAAACGGCTAAAAGTACCATGGTAAACTACGTAGTACCCGCTAAAATACCAAAAACTATTTGAAATATTCTTCCAACAAATTCAACAAAAGTGTTGTCGACCACAAATTAATCGTGCAGACATTTATCATACGGCATGAACTCAAATAGGCAACTGCATAACTAGACCAGTCTGAACACTTAGCGTCATGTATAAATTGTAACCTCTAAGCACGTATCCGAATGAATTGTTCTAAATAGACCAGTCTCTGCACATACAATACTAATCCTAATTCCAGGACATAACGTTGAATAGGCTGGTCTCTATAGACCACGAAACGCCATTATATTACTCTGCTACCAATCTGATTAAAACCAGATCTTTGATTCCACTCCCGATACTCTACGTTCCAGTGTTTGACTGGATCAAAGATCTGGTTTGAATCAGATTGCTCTGCTACATTCAGATGAAATTCATAATTTATAGTATGAATGTCATGCTCCGACTGTTGACGTCAACTGGGAGCAATTGAATGCTTAAATAGACCAATCTTAGTACAAAAATTAAAAGCTTGATTTACATTGATTTACTGTAACCAATTGTGTTCTGTTTCTCCGACGCAAAATGTGCGTAAAGCAAATATTGTTATGTGATATCCCTATATAATAACACATGTATGCCGTTATATATTTTGTAGCATGCAGTTGTGAATATAAAGGTTATAACCTTATAGCTAAAATAGTAAATGGTTATTTGTTGGCAAAAAAGTGTGTTTCAGAATCAAGTAATTGTTGTTTTAGACATGTGCACGTGCGATTATATGATTGCAAGAATGTGCCATGTGAATATTTTAATGCGCTGGTATACGTAGTTTTACAGTAAATGCAATATTCCTCAATACAAATGTTAACCATGTAGTGTAGCATCCCAATTCATTATTATTTTCAGATCCAATGATGTAGTTCTATCTAAATTGATGGACAAAATAGAAAATCAGGAGGCGAGACTGCAGGAGCTGGAGATGACAATAACTGAAAACAAGGACAGAGAAACGGAGAGAGACCGGCGAATAACACAGCTGGAAACGAGGGTGTCATTTTACGAGGAAACTATGGTTGAGGGAGATAAACGTTTAGCTTACCTACAAACAAAGTTGTCAGTTTATGAAGATGCTTTGATGGAAAGAGAACAACGCCTAGCCGAATTGGTGAAGCACAATGTTGCACGTGAAAATGACGCTGCCAGATCTCTAGAAGATAGCAATAAAACAATTACTCCTATTGCTAATACCCCAAAGGAAGACGTACGCATGACATATGATCCAAGCGCAATGAAACGCGGTTTGCGCAAGCACGGACTGGTGGCAAAGGAAACTGCAATACATACACATTTAGGTACAAAATGTATCTCCCAAGCTACAAGTTACATAATTGACACTATGAAAACATTACAGGTAGTAAGTCCTCCGTATTAGATATAAAATTACATTATAAGTATTATTAATAACATAACTTTCAAAATAATGCTTACACACATTAAAATGATAACTAATTTTATCCAATAGAAAGTAAATTTCAAAGGCATGTATTATTGTTTTTCTAGCCAGGGTGAGCCCAGCAGCGACACATGGGATAGCTTTCTGTGTTTCCGTTAATACGGCAACAGTGAACCTCCACGTGAATGAAGTTATCATATACGATAACGTCATGACAGACATTGGGAGCGGATACAACCAACATGATGGCATCTTTACTGTCCCAGAGAGCGGGATGTACGTGTTTACATGGAAAACGGTTTCCTATTTGCACAGTAATGTCGGCACTACAATCCAAATGAACGGTTCTGTGGAGGGAGCACTAGGTTCTTTCGGGAACTCAATCAGCAATTATCAGTCAGCCACGGGTGTTATAGTCAAGTCAGTGACCGCTGGTGACCACGTGTATATCAAGAGCAGTATGCAAGGAACTCTTGTGTCGAACAGTGAAGCTAGGTCAACTTTTTCAGGATGGAGACTGTTTTAATTTAAAAAACAAAATCTGGTGACCTAATGTTTGTATCAAATATCTACTATGGGCTTTGATGTTATGTGCGGATGCGGAAAAGGGTAAAATACAGCATAACAATTATTGCTCTTCACCTGATATTAAGGTCATTGGAGTGTATTGATAAACGGAAACAGGAAGTACATCCCTAGTTGAAAATCCAATGTAGGGAGACAGTATCACAATTTCCGCAAACCCTAATGTTTAATATTAAACTGATGAATAGTTTTTTTCAAAATCCACTCCTTTTTACATAAATTTCCATTTAAAATCCTTAAAAAAATTCTGACAACCTATATTGTTTTTGTGGCAGAAAATTTTCTTTACTTTAAAGCAATATAACTACAAAATTTGAAGAAATTCTACTGAGAAATGGTGACACAATCCTATTACCTTAAGTATATATTAGCTTTTTTAGAAACTGAAACACTTACCACTTTGACTCGGCCAATATCTAGAACATGATTGGGGCAATCACAAGAATAAGTGCTCCCTGACATTTTCAATGACCATGTGGGAAGCAAATCCAGATTGCAAAACTTCAATTGCATGTAAACTATGATCAAATTCGCAATTTGTCCTGGGTTATTGGTGAGAGCTGTGTTGACGCTTCAACTAGATGTCAGCATTCAAGACAAACATATACATGTATCCCTGCCTGTAGTAGAGATCATAATACAATGTTTTTGATTGGTTAAGCTGATTGTATTCAGTAATATTAGCTAGACGGCATGATTTTTACCTTTCCGAAACAATGGTACTCTTGCAGGTCGAAAAAACTTGTTTTCGGTCCATTCCTTTAACAAATTAACCCTGGTTGCTCAAAGGTTGTTGAACTAACCAGTGTTTACGGGAAAGTTCAAAATATGAATACAACCAAAACAAGAACATCTAATATCAGTTCACTGTTAAGGGTTGGTCGAGACAAATAAAGGTGACGTGTTTTAAGAAAATATTTTGCTTTGAAAGCCCTTGTTTTTTATTGGCAACAATTACGATTTTTCACTTACCACTGGTTCAAATTAACCAACCATTGAATAACCGGGGCCGGATCTACGATACCGGAGATAGTTTCTTTGGCCAGGTAATTAAGTCCATACCAATGACAAACTGAAGAAGACTAAATGTCCTTGACGGAATCTGCGCTATTTCCGAGGAGCTGGCATTTTCAAGGCACGATCTGGTTGGCCACAATTAATTGTGGTGTGTATCAGACGGGTTTCCTTTAACAGCATTCACGGAAATTGCTTCACGAAGAAGCTACTTAGTGTCCTCCCTTGTGTATGTCGCCTTCAAATTATTACTCTAAATCAGTTCCCGGAACCGAGTAATTAAATGGACTGACGTGCATCAACATTGGTTTGATGGTTCAAATTAACAAATGTCACAGGTGATGATGACCTCTGGTTATACGCTCGTCTTAAAAAGTGTTTCTGAAGCTATTCTGTTTAACTGGAAGTGGCCTGTATTCGCATTATGTATGTTGACAGATCATACGTTCGATAAGAGAGAACGTAAACAAGTATGATACACCATGTACATTGTATTTTCTTACTCAACGGAAATCATGTCATCGTGGACAATCCATTGTAGACGTAGGTTATATAGTTGAGATGTATGGTCTGATTTGACATAGTCCTTATTGTGTGGCAAAATTATAGATGAATAAGGTAATATATTTTGGGCCATGTTCATTAAAATGAAATGGTGAAAAACTATTACGTTTGTTTATTTGAGTGCCGAAATAAGAATCCGGAAATAATATCTTGAATGGACGTGTTTTATCAAGATTGCCGAGGTTCGATTTCCCGACCAAGAGAAAAGGTGTTTGCTCATCTGCGCGACCACTTGTTTTTTTCATGTACTCTGGTTTCCTCCCACATGGAAACCCCATCCAGCCCAAACAGACTGATTAATATGAAATGGGAAAAAATGTTTCATAATGACCGTTAACCTCATGATACTGTCAACACAAAATATGGGCATACGGGGAGCCCTGGATTCCAAAAGAATCAGTCGGGGTTGTTACGACTAAAACATGACTTACACAATGTAGCGTAGCCATTTGACGCCACATTGGAAATGTATAGGTCAATAGAAATCACTAGAGACAAGTTTCAAAAACAACATCTAAGTCGAGATTTACTACACTGAAGATACTATAAATGCTTGCATTGATTTCGGGACAAAACAAAGTATTGACCAGTATCAGCATTAGATTTGCGTTATTTGTGAACAGTACCTCGTTACAGTCATAAGGATTGATGCTGTAACTTATGGAAGGTCACTGTCCTTTGTATTCCTGTTGTTAGTTCGCAATCCTTGTATTACGAAAGTTGGTAATCCTAAGTTGTGTCTTATTGGTTTCGGATGTCATCTAACGCTTACCCTTCCGAAACACCTTGCCTTATTCTCCATGTACTGTTTCAAGGATTTCCATGTAAATATTTCCTTTGTTCAAATTCTGTCCTAGTTTTATTAATTTTGAATTTAAATTATGGTGTAATTGACACCTTGGTATTCACTTTTTTTTGTAACGAATACATTGTATCTAAATATTGGTAACTTCAAAGATGTAGCTCAGTGGTAGTTTTCCAAGCCTTTCAAAAATGGTTACAATTAACAAAAGCATTTCACGAAGACAGATACTAGATGTTATTATCATGACACAGCTACTATTAATGCCATATATATAAAGGGAGACGTGATGGCTGATGGATTGACGGACAACGCATCGTGACATAACATCACTTGGTCCCTCGGGCCAGGAGAATATAAAAACATCTTAGGTCATATACTAGCACTTTAAACTGCATTGTTATAACGGGACTAAATATACTGAAACAAATATAACTACGATACATCACAATGAAATGCTAACTTGAAGGTGCTCCAGGCTTTGTATTAATACTGGGAATTTACATTCATAGCTTTTATCAAAATGATTAATTGACCTTGACTCACAAATATATTACATGCATTGAAAATGTAGTATATGCATATTCTGTAATTGTAAGTATATATTGAAAAATACTCCTTTTCTGAATATCATCCTCCGGTGTGCAATACAAGTTTGATCCACTAGAAACTTTCATTTGTATTGATAGTTACGGGAAAACTCTTCTTCTGACTTCAGTCGTCATACCATGAGAGCCCTTTACGTGATCAAGCTTACAAGACAAACTGTTTCGATCCAGATTTCCTGAATTTTTAGAGGTCATTTGAAATATTTGACACAATGGACCTTTAACCTTGAACGTGGGTCGAGGTAATTTGTTGGAAAAGATAGAGACCAAATATCATTCGTGCTACAGCATCGTATAGTACTTCATTAGATGGTGTCTAAAAATGCTAGCACACTCCTGTGATCTTGAAAGTAAATTAATGCCAATTATCATAACTAACTTCACCGGTCCTAACCCATGTAGGCTACATGCCAAATATCCTTAACGTTGACCTAACTTGGTTAAAAGAAATTTTAATGGCTTATGAAAGGATGACGGATGCCACACCATAGTATAAGCTGATAGCCAAATTGTAGGAGATGAGCAATGAAATAGATAAATCATGCATTGATATTCTGTACTTATAACCAATCACCAATTTAACATCGCGGTCAGGTTTCAATCAGTTTTTTGTTTATCCATAATGCAATCGAATACACATAACACTACTCTTTGCACAAATTATACATTTTTGAAAACACAAAGACTATTTCTTAGTCAGTAAAAGATTTGAAATGCTGCATATATGTGGAGTCAACAGTCATGCATATATTTTATACAGTATGGCATCCACTTTGTAATCAAAAACTTCATACTCAAACTAAACCACACACACATAACTATCATTACCATACTCCACCCCTAGGCAAAATCTAGGTAGTGTTCTGACAAGTTTCATTTGAGCTCAAGATAGTTTTTGGCTTTAAATTGCATATCAAAATAGCATATTGGAATCTAACTCATATGCATCACTTTCAATCAGTTAAAACAAAGTATCTAATGTCATTTCAAAAATTACTTCCACCTGGAAAGCTAAAATATGTCAAAAATAAATACTTTTTACATGGAAAGCTTAAATATATCAACAAAAGCTAACCTCAATAAAAACAGTTTATGCAGCCGTAAACCGTTAGTACCACTACTGTACAGATTCGTGCAACTACATGTATACAAAAGTACCACCTCCAATTACCTGTTCTGTACAGCTATACAATAGCACCATCTACAATGACGAGTTCTGTACAGCTATACAATAGTACCATCTACAATGACCTGTTCTGTACAGCTATACAATAGTACCATCTCCAATAACCAGTTCTGTACTGCTATACAATAGTACCACCTCCAATGACAAGTTCTGTACAGTTATACAATAGTACCATCTACAATGACCAGTTCTGTACAGCTATACAAATATACCACCTCCAATGACCAGTTCTGTACAGCTATACAATAGCACCATCTTTAATGACCAGTTCTGTACAGCTATACAATAGTACCACCTCCAATGACCAGTTCTGTACAGCTATACAATAGTACCACCTCCAATGACCTGTTCTGTACAGCTATACAAATATACCACCTCCAATGGCCAGTTCTGTACAGTTATACAATAGCACCACCTACAATGACCAGTTCTGTACAGTTATACAATAGCACCACCTCCAATGACCAGTTCTGTACAGTTATACAATAGTACCACCTACAATGACCAGTTCTGTACAGCTATACAATAGTACCATCTACAATTACCAGTTCTGTACAGCTATACAATAGTACCACCTACAATGACCAGTTCTGTACAGTTATACAATAGTACCCCCTCCAATGCCCTGTTCTGTACAGCTATACAAATATAACACCTCCAATGGCCAGTTCTGTACAGTTATACAATAGCACCTCCTCCAATGACCAGTTCTGTACAGCTATACACTAGTACCACCTCCAATGACCAGTTCTGTACAGCTATACACTAGTACCACCTCCAATGACCAGTTCTGTACACCTTTACAATAGTACCACCTACAATGACCAGTTCTGTACAGCTATACAATAGTACCACCTCCAATGACCTGCTCTGTACAGCTATAGACAAGATGGTATTATCACAAGAGAAGTGAATTTGGAAAAATTAAGATAACTTGTTTTTAATAAAGGAGTTTTCTCTTGTTAATATTTCAAAAACAAATATAAAAACATTCTTTTCTTGCACAGCTTTATGACCAATATGTATAAGTTGTTCAACAATAAATTGACCATTAAATATCCTATCTGAATTAGTTGTTCACATTAACACCAAGGAGTTACAAAAATGTCAACATTGAATAGCTATACAGGTATTCTCTACCACTCAACAGTACAGAACTCATTCTGTTATCAAGAGTGTACTTAAATCTTAAACAAGCTTAGAATCTAACCTAACAAAACATTGCATATTGTCAAATACATAAAGCACTTCTTAAACAGTTTAACTGCATTCATTTTCTCTCTCCAAACACTAAGCAAAAACAGATTTTTCTAAAATCTTCGATTACATAAAAGATTTCACATTAAAAACATTATATAACTTGTTTCTGTAAAATATAAATGACACAATACACATGTACTTTTATACTTCCTGTTCATTTTTAAGTCTTCACTTGTACATCGTTTTTTTATTCATATAAACACACTAGTTTTTTAATTCCCCTAATTCAGAATTATACATTTATTTGTGTCATTTAATGTTTTGTAAACAGGCATTACCATTATTTATTACAAACTTTCACCAAATACACCTCATTAAAAACATTTTGCTGAGTTTATTCAGGAACATTTCAGATAATGACTCAGAATGTGAACATTAAACTTTGTTCACCGCTATTAGACATTAATTTCCCTTGTACAGGACCTTTGAATTATAGAGTAATAGGGAGGAATGTTTCCAATATCTGACCTGTTTGTCATTTCCTGCGACAACTTAACACTTTTGTAAAAACGGTGTTACAGCTACATGTAGCTTTAGTATGTTTTTAATAGTTTGAACAGTGTAGGTACACTCAGGCTTTTGTTTCAAAGTTTAACTTAGTGAATTACATGATGATTATTTACAAAAGTGAGTGTATTATATGCTGTTGTGTTTTTGATGTATAAACCTTGTTACAACATACAATGTAACTGCTGTAATTTGAAGTTACGGGCACTGAAATTACCAAGGAATAACCAATCAGAGAGTGCAGAGGTTAGCCAATGAGAAGGCAGTTTGTGTGAATATACAGTTTACATGGTATTTGAAGAGATAGGAGAGAATAACTACATAATAGTATAAATTTAGGATTTACACTACTTCTATTTCTGACAGAAAATTACCATTGGATTTAACTTGTGTACAGCTTAATATGGTCATTATACTTAAATTCTTATGGAGTTATTATATATTTGGAGTTTCATGAAATATTTGTGTCAAGGCTGAGTGTTCCATTGACAGAGGATTTCGTATGTGGCTTTCCGTAAGTGATAGCGAAAAGGAAACACTTCATGAGGTTTTTATACAGGGACAGCTTGGCAAGAGAAATAAAAAGAAATTTGTGTGCTGGGACAATTCTGCGAGAGTAACAAAATGAGGTACGTAGCTAGGCTGGGACAGCTACACGTAGCTGGGCTGGGACAGCTACACGTAGCTGGGCTGGGATAGCTACACGTAGCTGGGCTGGGATAACTACACGTAGCTAGGCTGGGATAGCTACACGTAGCTAGGCTGGGATAGCTACACGTAGCTAGGCTGGGACAGCTACACGTAACTAGGCTGGGACAGCTACACGTAGCTAGGCTGGGATAGCTACACGTAGCTAGGCTGGGATAGCTACACGTAGCTAAGAAACGAAATGGGGGTATGCTTGAACTCAGTAAGTGTAAAGAGGTTATTTGCTCAGACAACCTGGCGAGAAAAATGAATGAGATATGTGTGCTGAGATAACTCAGCGAAAGTCCATAATGTAATAAAATGATGGAGATATGTGTGCTGGCCCTGGACAACTCAGCAAAAAGTAATGGAAGGAGGCATGTGTACTGGGACAGCTCTCTCAGCAAGAGGAAGAAAATGATGTTTATTTAACAAATAACTTGAAAAGTTTCATAAACTATTTAGGAATCATAATCGATTAATGTTTTATCACAAGATGAGATACTTTGGTCAATCCACAGGCCAAAGATTGCACGTCAGTTAATATCAATAATTTTATTACATTAATACAATCGAATTTTCTCTCATCTCCTCAACATGAAATTTACTTGATAACCAGGGGGTTATTATACTGACAAAAATATCATTAGAGTTACCTGATTAAGGGATGGGGATGGTATTGATAAACATATCTTTGAAAAAGCAACAAATGACTGGCCATTCATGATTCATATATATTCAATAACAAACACCTCCCATTGTAAAATAAAAGATGCCACAGAAAAAAACACAGTTGCATCATTCTTATATATAAGTATATAATACTACATGTATATAATATTAAATACTGAATCACTCTTGCTCGATCAAGATTTTTTTTAAAAACCAAACTTAAAGACCATTTTACAAACCTTTAAACAGGCCTCTGATCCTGCCAAAATTCAGACAAAATAATTCTTTCAAAAAACATATTTTTTTCACTCTTCAAAGTTGACTACATTTCAAAACACTGGTTGTTAAAAAACTTTTGAACAAGTCATCTACTCAAATCTTCAATTAGATTTGTTTCTATTTCCTGAAATTGAAAGAAAATTTTGTATTTCTTGTCTTTATAAATTCAACTTGATTCTTTAGGCCATATTTTAAATTTTACTTGAGGTAAATGCAAATAATTTATTTTTTAAATCACACTTTAAAATCATAATTTTGCGCATAAAACATGTTATTAAAATAATGCTAAGAACAACCTTGTCCCGTAAAGGTTTCTATCCCGTAAAATTGGAACATGATGTTATTCAGCATTTTATTATGAAAGTTTACATAATAATCCTGCAATAATAAAGCCCAGGGATCGGAGGTACTACAGAGTGTGGGATCAAAACGTAGGGATGGGCTTATTGCAAAGCTATAGATTATACAATGTATTAGAAAATAAATTTAATGCCTTATTGACAGGCATGGGTTTATTGCCAAACAAAATATGGTAGTATCATACAATGTATGTGAAATCACATTTTTATGAAAATAAACATAAAATACTACCAATTCCATTTTTATTTCTGTGTTTCCTACATATCGAATTAACCTTTTTTTTCCAGAATGTAAATATCTTGTTCTAAAATTTTAGGAAGCTTCTGAAATTTGAGGATGACATAAAACTCCCAAAAAAATGACGTCATATTGTTTTAGCACCATAAGCCATTACGTGTCTGCACACATCCTTACATGTGTCCCCTGACATTTCACCTGTACATTTTATCATAGACTGGAAAGACTGTCTTTGGAATTCCGCTGGTTTTGATTAGATAGATCCATGTCCAGTCACATCACATTAAAATTCTACGCTGAAAGGGTAAAACTTGTGTTTGGTGGAACTGAAGAAGAAAAAATAATATTTATATTAGTTTATTAGTTGTTTGTGTTTTTTTTTTTATCTCAGCAACTAAATGAAAGATTATGTCACAATGGGTCAATACACACAGGAAATCGAGTTACGTATTGATATTATTCAATGTTTTTCTCTAACAAATATAACATATTGGATTTTCACTTTAGCACTACAAATCAAATCAATACTTAACACCTATCATGCTTTCATTTCTATTTTTCACATGCTACATATAATACTGGTATAATGTTTAAAAGTACATCACAATTAGTTCAATGTGAAGTCATTATACTCAATGAAAGTATATATCCAGCCTCATTTTGATGTAATGGTTTGGAAGACGACTCCTTGGTCCGAATGTTTGGTAAATTTGTTTTGATTTGTCACTAGCCGCATCGCATCAAAATGTCTAGTACGGCAGGGAAGTAGAAGGAGGGTATATGTCTACCACATCCAGGCTGTCCTGTTACCCTAGCCTATTCTATTGTGCTTTTTTTGTGTGTGTATTTTGGAAGTCTGTCTATAATCATCTCAATAAATCAATCTTACCTAACCTAACCCTATCCTCTGTGCTGTTGTTACTTCTTTTTGTACACCTTTATATACCCGGGGGTTGAAATATGAGTTATCTTCCTTATTAAAAGGAACTTTTTGCACTATTGAATAATTCAGTATTACTTTTTTATCATCAACAAATGCATTTTTTTGTACTTTTTAAATTTGTCAGGAATTCATTATTTATATATTCAAATTACCAAGCATTCAAAACATAGTTCACATGTTTCTCAATTTGTGTCAAAATCCTTTTTAAAAGGAAATATACATTGTACAAAAGGTACGTCAGAGCAAGGTTAAGTATGTATAAAAATCTTAGTTTGTGATTGACACTAACCTAGCTATCACACCATCGGTAACTGTTTTTATTCCGTCTATGGCAGGATTGATTTACCTGGTACATGTAAGCTGTATATATCATTCACTTGGCAGACTTAGATACTTACTCAATACCTACAGTATTTAGAATAATCTTCTTTACACTTTTTCTGAACATTTTTTTCAGGTTGGTAAGTATGGATAATGAGAAGTTTTTTTTACACAACCAATAACATTTTCTATGTGACGTTTCGCTGACTAGCTATATAGTATATGTACACTGATGAAGGTGACAGTGTTCATATCATACTAGTCATCGAAACGTCATATAGAAAATTTCATTGGTTGTGTAAAAAGTACTTCTTTACACTTATTCAATACTTACTGGGTCTCCAGGTTTAACCTGTGATTCTTATTAAATACTTACTGGGTCTCCAGGTTTAATCTGTGATTCTTGTTCAATACTTACTGGGTCTCCAGGTTTAATCTGTGATTCTTAATCAATACTTACTGGGTCCCCAGGTTTAATCTGTGATTCTTATTCAATACTTACTGGGTCTCCAGGTTTAATCTGTGATTCTTACTCAATACTTTCTGGGTCTCCAGGTTTAATCTGTGATTCTTATTCAATACTTACTGGGTCTCCAGGTTTAACCTGTGATTCTTANATAAATTACTTCACTGTGAGGAATATACACTTTATATTCCAATAAATTACTTCACTGTGAGGAATATACACTTTATATTCCAATAAATTACTTCACTGTGAGGAATATACACTTTATATTCCAATAAATTACTTCACTGTGAGGAATATACACTTTATATTCCAATAAATTACTTCACTGTGAGGAATATACACTTTATATTCCAATAAATTACTTCACTGTGAGGAATATACACTTTATATTCCAATAAATTACTTCACTGTGAGGAATATACACTTTATATTCCAATAAATTACTTCACTGTGAGGAATATACACTTTATATTCCAATAAATTACTTCACTGTGAGGAATATACACTTTATATTCCAATAAATTACTTCACTGTGAGGAATATACACTTTATATTCCAATAAATTACTTCACTGTGAGGAATATACACTTTATATTCCAATAAATTACTTCACTGTGAGGAATATACACTTTATATTCCAATAAATTACTTCACTGTGAGGAATATACACTTTATATTCCAATAAATTACTTCACTGTGAGGAATATACACTTTATATTCCAATAAATTACTTCACTGTGAGGAATATACACTTTATATTCCAATAAATTACTTCACTGTGAGGAATATACACTTTATATTCCAATAAATTACTTCACTGTGAGGAATATACACTTTATATTCCAATAAATTACTTCACTGTGAGGAATATACACTTTATATTCCAATAAATTACTTCACTGTGAGGAATATACACTTTATATTCCAATAAATTACTTCACTGTGAGGAATATACACTTTATATTCCAATAAATTACTTCACTGTGAGGAATATACACTTTATATTCCAATAAA
This sequence comes from Mizuhopecten yessoensis, assembly GCF_002113885.1. Taxonomy (NCBI): domain Eukaryota; kingdom Metazoa; phylum Mollusca; class Bivalvia; order Pectinida; family Pectinidae; genus Mizuhopecten; species Mizuhopecten yessoensis. The sequence continues at coordinate 1,440,252 of NW_018405829.1, forward strand.
TTACTTCACTGTGAGGAATATACACTTTATATTCCAATAAATTACTTCACTGTGAGGAATATACACTTTATATTCCAATAAATTACTTCACTGTGAGGAATATACACTTTATATTCCAATAAATTACTTCACTGTGAGGAATATACACTTTATATTCCAATAAATTACTTCACTGTGAGGAATATACACTTTATATTCCAATAAATTACTTCACTGTGAGGAATATACACTTTATATTCCAATAAATTACTTCACTGTGAGGAATATACACTTTATATTCCAATAAATTACTTCACTGTGAGGAATATACACTTTATATTCCAATAAATTACTTCACTGTGAGGAATATACACTTTATATTCCAATAAATTACTTCACTGTGAGGAATATACACTTTATATTCCAATAAATTACTTCACTGTGAGGAATATACACTTTATATTCCAATAAATTACTTCACTGTGAGGAATATACACTTTATATTCCAATAAATTACTTCACTGTGAGGAATATACACTTTATATTCCAATAAATTACTTCACTGTGAGGAATATACACTTTATATTCCAATAAATTACTTCACTGTGAGGAATATACACTTTATATTCCAATAAATTACTTCACTGTGAGGAATATACACTTTATATTCCAATAAATTACTTCACTGTGAGGAATATACACTTTATATTCCAATAAATTACTTCACTGTGAGGAATATACACTTTATATTCCAATAAATTACTTCACTGTGAGGAATATACACTTTATATTCCAATAAATTACTTCACTGTGAGGAATATACACTTTATATTCCAATAAATTACTTCACTGTGAGGAATATACACTTTATATTCCAATAAATTACTTCACTGTGAGGAATATACACTTTATATTCCAATAAATTACTTCACTGTGAGGAATATACACTTTATATTCCAATAAATTACTTCACTGTGAGGAATATACACTTTATATTCCAATAAATTACTTCACTGTGAGGAATATACACTTTATATTCCAATAAATTACTTCACTGTGAGGAATATACACTTTATATTCCAATAAATTACTTCACTGTGAGGAATATACACTTTATATTCCAATAAATTACTTCACTGTGAGGAATATACACTTTATATTCCAATAAATTACTTCACTGTGAGGAATATACACTTTATATTCCAATAAATTACTTCACTGTGAGGAATATACACTTTATATTCCAATAAATTACTTCACTGTGAGGAATATACACTTTATATTCCAATAAATTACTTCACTGTGAGGAATATACACTTTATATTCCAATAAATTACTTCACTGTGAGGAATATACACTTTATATTCCAATAAATTACTTCACTGTGAGGAATATACACTTTATATTCCAATAAATTACTTCACTGTGAGGAATATACACTTTATATTCCAATAAATTACTTCACTGTGAGGAATATACACTTTATATTCCAATAAATTACTTCACTGTGAGGAATATACACTTTATATTCCAATAAATTACTTCACTGTGAGGAATATACACTTTATATTCCAATAAATTACTTCACTGTGAGGAATATACACTTTATATTCCAATAAATTACTTCACTGTGAGGAATATACACTTTATATTCCAATAAATTACTTCACTGTGAGGAATATACACTTTATATTCCAATAAATTACTTCACTGTGAGGAATATACACTTTATATTCCAATAAATTACTTCACTGTGAGGAATATACACTTTATATTCCAATAAATTACTTCACTGTGAGGAATATACACTTTATATTCCAATAAATTACTTCACTGTGAGGAATATACACTTTATATTCCAATAAATTACTTCACTGTGAGGAATATACACTTTATATTCCAATAAATTACTTCACTGTGAGGAATATACACTTTATATTCCAATAAATTACTTCACTGTGAGGAATATACACTTTATATTCCAATAAATTACTTCACTGTGAGGAATATACACTTTATATTCCAATAAATTACTTCACTGTGAGGAATATACACTTTATATTCCAATAAATTACTTCACTGTGAGGAATATACACTTTATATTCCAATAAATTACTTCACTGTGAGGAATATACACTTTATATTCCAATAAATTACTTCACTGTGAGGAATATACACTTTATATTCCAATAAATTACTTCACTGTGAGGAATATACACTTTATATTCCAATAAATTACTTCACTGTGAGGAATATACACTTTATATTCCAATAAATTACTTCACTGTGAGGAATATACACTTTATATTCCAATAAATTACTTCACTGTGAGGAATATACACTTTATATTCCAATAAATTACTTCACTGTGAGGAATATACACTTTATATTCCAATAAATTACTTCACTGTGAGGAATATACACTTTATATTCCAATAAATTACTTCACTGTGAGGAATATACACTTTATATTCCAATAAATTACTTCACTGTGAGGAATATACACTTTATATTCCAATAAATTACTTCACTGTGAGGAATATACACTTTATATTCCAATAAATTACTTCACTGTGAGGAATATACACTTTATATTCCAATAAATTACTTCACTGTGAGGAATATACACTTTATATTCCAATAAATTACTTCACTGTGAGGAATATACACTTTATATTCCAATAAATTACTTCACTGTGAGGAATATACACTTTATATTCCAATAAATTACTTCACTGTGAGGAATATACACTTTATATTCCAATAAATTACTTCACTGTGAGGAATATACACTTTATATTCCAATAAATTACTTCACTGTGAGGAATATACACTTTATATTCCAATAAATTACTTCACTGTGAGGAATATACACTTTATATTCCAATAAATTACTTCACTGTGAGGAATATACACTTTATATTCCAATAAATTACTTCACTGTGAGGAATATACACTTTATATTCCAATAAATTACTTCACTGTGAGGAATATACACTTTATATTCCAATAAATTACTTCACTGTGAGGAATATACACTTTATATTCCAATAAATTACTTCACTGTGAGGAATATACACTTTATATTCCAATAAATTACTTCACTGTGAGGAATATACACTTTATATTCCAATAAATTACTTCACTGTGAGGAATATACACTTTATATTCCAATAAATTACTTCACTGTGAGGAATATACACTTTATATTCCAATAAATTACTTCACTGTGAGGAATATACACTTTATATTCCAATAAATTACTTCACTGTGAGGAATATACACTTTATATTCCAATAAATTACTTCACTGTGAGGAATATACACTTTATATTCCAATAAATTACTTCACTGTGAGGAATATACACTTTATATTCCAATAAATTACTTCACTGTGAGGAATATACACTTTATATTCCAATAAATTACTTCACTGTGAGGAATATACACTTTATATTCCAATAAATTACTTCACTGTGAGGAATATACACTTTATATTCCAATAAATTACTTCACTGTGAGGAATATACACTTTATATTCCAATAAATTACTTCACTGTGAGGAATATACACTTTATATTCCAATAAATTACTTCACTGTGAGGAATATACACTTTATATTCCAATAAATTACTTCACTGTGAGGAATATACACTTTATATTCCAATAAATTACTTCACTGTGAGGAATATACACTTTATATTCCAATAAATTACTTCACTGTGAGGAATATACACTTTATATTCCAATAAATTACTTCACTGTGAGGAATATACACTTTATATTCCAATAAATTACTTCACTGTGAGGAATATACACTTTATATTCCAATAAATTACTTCACTGTGAGGAATATACACTTTATATTCCAATAAATTACTTCACTGTGAGGAATATACACTTTATATTCCAATAAATTACTTCACTGTGAGGAATATACACTTTATATTCCAATAAATTACTTCACTGTGAGGAATATACACTTTATATTCCAATAAATTACTTCACTGTGAGGAATATACACTTTATATTCCAATAAATTACTTCACTGTGAGGAATATACACTTTATATTCCAATAAATTACTTCACTGTGAGGAATATACACTTTATATTCCAATAAATTACTTCACTGTGAGGAATATACACTTTATATTCCAATAAATTACTTCACTGTGAGGAATATACACTTTATATTCCAATAAATTACTTCACTGTGAGGAATAGAAACATACTAAGTCGACTAGTTTTAAACTATCGTATAATTTCTAACTGCAAGATATGGAACTAATGTATGTGCATGTCTGCGTTGCCTAAAGTCTGCAATATTTCTGAAATCATATGGCACTATTATTTTTCTTCTTCTCCAACAAGATGTCAACTTGATTAGAATCAAACACTCATACGTAATGAACGCATTTAACAATTCAAATCATTGCCAACTAAAATCTATTACTATTTTTGGTGATCCTTGACTAGATTTGTAACATGATTTTCAGAAAATACTGAATTGATCAGAGTACATATTCTTGTGCAAAAACATTTTTTATTTACAGTTAACCATTTTTAAATTATAAGCAGGCATAGACCAACCCCCTATTTCCCTAACACCTACATGTTCCAAAGTAGTCAAGTGGAGTGTGTCATCAGACCACCAGATCTAATTATATCATAGTGTAATTTGAAAAGAATCTGAGGAGTTCATGAGATATCTTCACAATGCACACACACTTTTTACTAGGACGCACAGACAAAAGCACAAAATGATGGACAAACTGAAAAAGAACAATATATGAGTGCGATAAATGTGTAACACAGGAAGTGATATTTAAAGGAAATGAAAAGCACATGTAGAAAGTGTTAAATGTACAGGAAGTGAGGAGTAAAAGAAGTGAGAAATACAGGAAGGGAGGTGTACAGGAAGTGAGGAGTACAGGAAGTGAGGAGTACAGGACGAGAGGAATACAGGAAGTGAGGAGTACAGGACGAGAGGAATACAGGAAGTGAGGAGTACAGGAAGTGAGGAGTACAGGAAGTGAGGAATACAGGAAGTGAGGAGTACAGGAAGTGAGGAATACAGGAAGTGAGGAGTATAGGAAGTGAGGAGTACAGGACGAGAGGAAAACAGGAAGTGAGGAGTACAGGACAAGAGGAATACAGGAAGTGAGGAGTACAGGAAGAGAGGAATACAGGAAGTGAGGAGTACAGGACGAGGTGAGTACAGGAAATGAGGAGTACAGGAAGTGAGGAATACAGGAAGTGAAGGGAAAACTCAGGAAGTGAGGAGTACTGAAAGTGATATTTACAGGAAATGAAAAGCACATGTAGAAAGTGTTAAATGTACAGGAAGTGAGTAGTACAGGACGAGAGGAGTACAGGAAGTGAGTAGTACAGGAAGTGAGGATTACACTCAGGAAGTGAGGAGTACAGGAAGTGAGGAGTGCAGGAAGTGAGGAGTACACTCAAGAAGTGAGGAGTTTGTACAAAGAGAGAAAAATAGAGGAAGTGAGGAGTACAGGAAGTAAGGAGTACAGGACAAGAGGAGTACAGAAAGAGATATATGTGCAACAAATGATCTGCACAGAACACAAAATAAATTAAATTTAAGAAGAAAGAATATGTGGTAAACATGCATAAAATCTTTGATGAACATAAAAGGGTATCTTCCTTTTCTTGTATTTTACTGTTAATCTCTTATCCTGTCACACTGAGCAGGGCAGTCAATGAAACAAGAAAAAAGATTAACAGTAAAATAATAAAAAAAGGAAGATAATTTACACAGGATATCTGTAAAATAAAGTGAAAATAATGGAAAAATAACGATTGTGTGGGTTTTTACAAGAATTGTGTTTACCTGAAAATTCTCAGTGACCCTGGAAGGGGTGACACTTTTAGGGATAACACAGATTTTCTTTTGAAGCAAGAAACGAAGAATGACCTGAAATTGAACATTCAATACAGAAAAATGTAATATTTTTGGTTACGCCATGATATTCTGATACATGGTATTTTTTATTCTTAATTCTTTCTTTAACCAGTAAATATCTCTGTAAAAAACTCTCTTCCACATTAATAAGAAAAATATTGATTGATTTTTTATTTGAGTATTCAACCAAAAGCTTGCATTTCATAAAACTATTTAAACAAGAGATCCAAGAGGGATCTTAGCAACCCTCATCATCAGGTCTGTATTATTGCTACTGTATGTAAGTTTGATCTTTTCCCTTCATTTCTCTCTTTTCAATCAGCGTACAATCTGACAATGGTGGGCTTAAAACATACGTTTCAACATCTTATCAAGTCGAACATTTTACTTCATGTAATATTGGATATGGTACATAGTATAAGCATACCTGTGCTGGCGTTTTTCCTTTTTTCTGTGCTATTTCCAGAACTGTTGGTTCTTGTAGAGGTGGGGTGAAGTGAACACTACAATGATAACATGTAGGGTGAACACAGACACACTGTTTGCTTATCCACATTCAATACAAAGTTATTATCATTATTAATATTAATAGTTATCATGCGTTATGTAGTAACATGTGCATTCATCAAAATTACATACTTTTTAGAAAAAAATCTAGCACCTGACCCAAAGGGTCTATAATTAGTCTCTATATAACAAATGGTGCTATTTGTTTTCCCTGAACTAATTTAGAAAAAATGCTTTTTCTCTATTTTAGTAAATAATTTCTTTTTTTATATGTTCTTTTACCATAATAATTTTACATTCATTTTATTTCTTGATCTATTCGCTCAGTTTTCACTTTTGCTTTTAATTCTGTTTCTAATTTGCAGTCACAAAAAATTGTTTTCTTACATTATTCACAAGCTATCTTTGTACTGCCCTCTGACCTTTACTTAATTTTCTACAGCACAAAAACCTTTTTTTTTACATCTCAATTATCCTCACTTGTTTTTCTATTGACCCATTTTGTGAAATACCCAAATCCATGACCAGCTTTTCTATTACCCAAATCCATGACCAGCTTTTCTATTAGCCAAATCCATGACCAGCTTTTCTATTACTCTAAGGTGTTTCTCTGCCTTTCATCTATTCCGTTTTGTTTCTATACTTTATATTCACCCATATTTTGCTCCGTCAGCTTAATTTGTTTTCCGATGATTCTATTCCTCCATGGTTTTTGGGTTTTTTTCGGTACCCAGTTTTGTTTCTCCATTTCTCCTTTGACATGCATGGTATTAATTAAGTTGGAATAAGTTGTTGCATATTTATATATGTATTCTATACCAAAATACTGATGTATTAACTAACTAACAGTTTGTTTCAGAATTTCTACCAATTTAATTTCATTCATTTTTTATAAAGTTTACTTCCTACTTAGTTCTCAAATTAAAGGAAGATTTAAATTAATGCTAAATCACAATCAACAAGCTAAGGCAAAGAGTTATCATTCTAAATAACAGCTCATGACCTTAGCTCACCAGGTTCTTACTGGTCTCCGATATATCATTTAAAATTTATAAATTTAATACACAAAATTAGAGATGCTAAAATTCAAATAATCAAGTACAGCTAGTGATGAATAAACATGTGTATGTTCATTTTATTGCACGTTTAACAGCTGAAAATTTGTCAACTTATTCTACAGGGGAAGTTTTCTTTTTTAAGAATATTCACCTTCTTTCTTGACTAACTGCTTTACTCATTCACCCCTGAAATTTCATAATGAACTATTCAAACCTTTGAATTGGAAGAGTTCAAATGTGTCTTCATGGGTGAATGCGTTAAAGGTGGAGGTATACTTACTATTTAATTATTTGGATTAATAGGGGTACTTTAAACTATTTCTTGCTGAAATCTGTCCTCGTGTGATTAAGGATCAGGGTCCACTTGTATGAAACATCCCAACTCTGGAGATTTCCTCAAGTCTAAGATTTCCCATAGGCAATACATTGCTTGAGATTTTCCTTAACTTTGAGATGTTTTATACAGGTGGGCCCAGGTGTTTAGATATTTACACTTCTGCTAAATACAAACCCCTTTAGACTTGGGATGAGAAATCTAGCTCTACTGAGAAAATCTAATTAAGATACATTAGGTAATTTAAGCACAAGGATACAGGGGGAATGAATGTGTCTGCTCTGTACACTGTACCGATAAGCAGGGAGGGGCGGGGGAGGGATTGTCAAGCTGGTGTGTCTACTATTGAGTGCTTCAGGTGTTTTTGTACACTGTACAAGGTACATACCTTTGGTAGGCACTGAAAGAGTCAACTCATAAATTAACAGGCTATATGATATCAATAAACAATAGCAGACAGGCTCATCAGTAAATAGAACAAGGTATTTCAAACGATGCTGATACCCTTATATTTAGAAGAGACCAGAAAAGCAGAAAATAAAAAGGGTATATGGATAAACTTAGGGTTGATGATGTCAAATAATCTATTCATAATAACCAAGAGCTTAGAAATTTCAAAATATGAACTCACACAAATGGTGATGTTTGTGAACATGCATTTTATGTTTCGTGACAATTGAATAACAGATGTAGTCTGTAAATTAAGCCATGACGGCAACACCTACTCTTATAGTAATGGTGACCTTGTTTTTCACCCCAGAAGGTCAAACACAAATTTGTGATCAGTTTTAGAATTTAGAATCAACATTCTATACAAAGACAATTGGTTTATATGATATAGATTTCTTATAGACCTCCTAAATATTTTGTTAATCTAAACCTTGACCAAGAAAAAGTCAGTTATATACGCTGTGCTTAATGACATATGAAATTGAAAAATATGAGTAACTGACAGGATTACATTTCCTTAATCCCCTTAGCCTCACCGTTAAGGTAAATTCCTGTAAATAATTACTGTAAAAGTTGTTTGTTCATGTTTGGAATTATCATTTCTTCAAAAAATTGAAAATGCTGAGTCAATATGATTTTTTTCTAGATCTGAAATCAGAAAGACTGATTAAACACGATTTAATGAGTAAATATTTCCATCTCAGATACAAAATTAAAACTGTGCACCAATGGAAAACTGGAAGAGTTTCATAAATATTGGCACAAAAGATAAGTAGTAGTTTCACTTCAGATAAAATATGTGAATGAAATTCATTAAGGGGGCATAACTCCTATTGCAGCAGTCAAAATAAAAATAAATCACAACCCCACAAGTACCAAGAGTATAGATCATGTGTACTTTTCACAAATATGGTTAAAGATGGAAAGTAGCTGTACTTCAGCTAAAAGGTTATAAAAGAATATCACAAAAGGGATAAATTCCCACAAAATCAACCAAATCAAAAGCAAATCTCAAGAACACAATTTCCTAAAGTAATGTTCATGTGTAATGAGTTGCATAAAAATAGGTTGAGAAGACATACGGCGGGCCACAAGAACAGAGGGACTCCCTGGTTCCAGTACTACACCCCTAAATGTGCTGCAGGGAAACATGGAAACAAACAAATTACAATATCACATGATCAGATGATAGAGGATCAGACAACTGGAATATTAATAATATACATTTCATAACTGAAATGGAATGCAAGAGGCTTGTGACAACATGCTTAGACCATAGAAATGCCCTTATGCATGGTGTTAATAAAAACGTGGTTCACAAACTTCAGAAAGTACCAAATTCTGCAGCACGGCTAGTAGCTCACACCAAATAGAATGATTATACAAATGTATTACTTTAGTTTGAGAACACTACATAGGCTTCCTGTTGAATACTGTAGTCAATATGTAAATTCTTGTATATACTTTCAAATCCCTTAATGGTCTGGCCCCATGTTACCTTCAGAAATGGATAAGGATTTATAGGCCATGTAGATCTCTATGCTCGGAAACAGAGACATTATATATGTTCCACGAACATGTACTATCATCTACGGTGAGAGACACTGTCACAAATCAGCTGCTTCATTGTGGAACAGCCTTCTGGTAAAACTGAGACATTATATATGTTCCACGAACATGTACTATCATCTACGAGAGAGACACTTCCACAAATCATCTGCTTCATTGTGGAACAGCCTTCTGGTAAAACTGAGACATTATATATGTTCCACAAACATGTACAATCATCTACGGAGCGAGACGCTTTCACAAATCAGCTGCTTCATTTTGGAACAGCCTACTGGTAGAACTGAGACATTATATATGTTCCGCAAACATGTACAATCATCTACGGAGAGAGACGCTTTCACAAATCAGCTGCTTCATTGTGGAACAGCATTCTGGTAGAACTGAGACATTATATATGTTCCACGAACATGTACTATCATCTACGGAGAGAGACGCTTTCACAAATCAGCTGCTTCATTGTGGAACAGCCTACTGGTAGAACTGAGACATTATATATGTTCCACGAACACACACTATCATCTACGTAGAGAGATGCTTTCACAAATCAGCTGCTTCATTGTGGAACAACCTTCTGGTAGAACTGAGACATTCAAATCCTCTTGAACTTTCAAGTAAAATCTGAAAACACACCAGTTTAGTTTTTGCTTCTTGCTTATTCTGCAAGGTTACTTTACCAGTCAGATCACTAACATGTGTGAATGAGTTTTCTTGGGTTTCCAGGAGTTCCTCACTGTGAAATAGATACAACATTTCCAGAGAAGATACAGTGCAGGAACTGTATATTCTTTAACCTCGGGCTAATTTATAAGCATCCTATATTAATTGTTTAAGTATTTTATATTAACTGTACATGTATATGGATTTTACATTAATTGTATCAGTATTTTATATTAACTGTATATTAAGTATTTTATCTTAATTGACCATGTTTATTTTATATCAATTGTATGTGTATTTTATATTAATTGTATTTTATATTAACTGTATTTCATATTAACTGTATAATTATTTTATATCAATTGTATGTGTATTTTATACTAATTGTCAATTAATTGTACATGTATTTTATATTAATCGTATAAGTATTTTTGTGAAGGTATGTTACATTAATTGTATATGTATTTTACATTAATTGTTTATACATTTTATTTTAATTGTATTAAAGTATTTAATATCAATTGTATATATGTATTTTACATTAATTGTATATGTATTTTATATTAATAGTTTATGTATGTTACATTAATTGTTTANGTTATGCCATGGACAAGGGGAGACATAAATGTTGAACTTTGACCTCTAAGGAAGGCATCAGTTAAGTTTGCAGGGTTTTTTGAATTGAACAAATCTGAATCTACACATTTACACCATGGCATATATGAAAGAATGAAACATATGTCATTAACCAAACTTTAAAAGTAGAACTTTTACTCAGTAGAGTGTGAAACTTTACCTGATTGTTACCCGCACTGTACTACTCTATATTCAGTAGAGTGTGTCACTTTACCCGATTGTTACCCGCACTGTACTACTCAGTAGAGTGTGAAACTTTACCTGATTGTTACCCGCACTGTATTTCTAGTACGCAGTAGAGTGTGTAACTTTACCCGATTGTTGCCCGCACTGTACTACTCAGTAGAGTGTGAAACTTTACCTGATTGTTACCCGCACTGTATTTCTAGTACTCGGGAGAGAGTGTAACTTTACCCGATTGTTACCCGCACTGGATTTCTAGTACTCAGTAGAGTGTGTCACTTTACCCGATTGTTCCCCGCACTGTACTACTCAGTAGAGTGTGCAACTTTACCCGATTGTTAACCGCACTGTACTACTTAGTAGAGTGTGTAACTTTACCTGATTGTTACCCGCACTGTACTACTCAGTAGAGTGTGTAACTTTACCTGATTGTTACCCATACTGTACTACTCAGTAGAGTGTGTCACTTTACCCGATTGTTACCGGCACTGTACTAATCAGTAGAGTGTGTAACTTTACCCGATTGTTAACCGCACTGTACTACTCAGTAGAGTGTGTAACTTTACCTGATTGTTACCCACACTGTACTACTCAGTAGAGTGTGTAACTAGACCCGATTGTTACCCGCACTGTACTACTCAGTAGAGTGTGCAACTTTACCCGATTGTTACCTGCACTGTACTACTCAGTAGAGTGTGTAACTATACCTGATTGTTACCCGCACTGTACTACTCAGTAGAGTGTGTAACTTTACCCGATTGTTACCCGCACTGTACTACTCAGTAGAGTGTGTCACTTTACCCGATTGTAACCCGCACTGTACTACTCAGTAGAGTGTGTAACTTTACCTGATTGTTACCCGCACTGTACTTCTAGTACTCAGTAGAGTGTGTAACTTTACCCGATTGTTACCCGCACTGTACTTCTAGTACTCAGTAGAGAGTTTAACTTTACCTGATTGTTACTGGGACGTATGCGAGCAATTTCCATTATCTGTGATATCTGTTGACTGTTAAAGTTTGATAAACCAATGTCTCTGACAAGACCCTCATCCACGCAATCCTCCAGGGCCTGTCAATCAATCAAATTATACATATCAAATTATTACACTGTCAATCAATCAAGTTATACTTCCCAAAATATACAAATAAGTCAACCAGTCAAATAATGCATCTCAATACACAATTAGGTCAACCAATCAAACATCAAGTAACAAAGAAATAAAAACCATGCAATATCTTCAACCTGGAATTTACTAATCATTCATAGTCCACTTGACTCAATGTAAATCTACAGACAACTAGGATTTGAATAAATGTAGTGGAACTTTAGAGGGTCGATCATCAGTGACCAGGGTAGCTCAATTGGTAGAGCATCCGTCTTAAAGAGTTTGCAGAGTCCCCGTTTCGAACCCTTCTCTAACCATGCATTTTTACATCTCTTGTTTCAGTTATATAAATAATGAAAAGAACTTAAATTTACATAAAGATCAATCAAAAATAAAATTATTCCAAAATAAGACTATTGTAATGATTGAAAATAAATGCTAACAGCTCTAGCTTACCTTCCAGGTCTCGACAAAATCAACTTCTGAGAATAACACTGTGCCATCTTCATCCTTAGGCAGAAACTCACCACCTTCCTGGAATATCCGATCATAAATAATTTCATATAACATTCCAAGTTTGAATTGTATACGAGGTAATATACCAAATAAATCCCATTACACCTAGCTTTTTTTTTTTAATTCAGTTATCATGCTTGCATCCTTTCTCTCATTCTTCCTGCATGTTCACAAAATGCTAACCTCAAAAAGGCACAGGGCCTGTATAGCCCACTTATTTTTGTTACTGAACTATAAAAATAGCTTAAATGTTTTCACTAAACTATAAACAATTTTGGCCATCTCAGAGTTGTTACTTATCAAACAAAACTTGGTTAGTGCAAAGACAGGAACATTTGTACAACTTCTGATTAAAATTGATCTGATGAAATTAAAAATTGTATTACAATGTTGCAGTATCATTGTCCCTGTGATCAAATTTGCTAGAAATCAAGCAAATCCCTTGATCCATGCTGAAGAGGTATTCTTTCAAATATTTTTTCTCATTCCATATTGCGCCCAAGCTACTCCACCCCCAGAGGGACAACAAATTTATTTTTATACCAGTCCCTGTGGCCAAGTGATACATCAGCTGGTCAATTAAATTCCTTTTAAATGTCCTGTGTATATTTGACCTTACAGCTTCATTTAAACAACAATGAGTTCTCTTGGCCTTATGAAGTTTTAGACCAAGCTTTTTTAAAATCTCTTCATCCCCATTTGAGCCCCATCCCTCTGCTACCATGGGGTCACTTGTTTTGATAAACAATCCAATTAAGTTGGAGGAACAGTAGTCTAGTGGTAGGACACCAGGCTCGTTATGCGGGTTTGAGTCATGGCATGGCACTGTGTGTTACTCTGCTTGTTCCAGTCTACTCGGCTGTAAATAAGTACGCAGTTGGGCAGTGCTACATGTAGCTGTGAGCGTCGAAATGGCAGCACCGCCTGTATACTCCCCAGGGAGTTGAGAAAGGTATTGGATGGTTGCAAAGGCTCTATAACCATGGATAATAATTTGTGAACCGTTTTGAGACAACCTACAAACTAAGTTGTGATAAAGCGGTATATAAGAACCTCGAACTACAAGTATTATCATTATTATTAAATTGATTTTATCCACTATTTCACAGGCTGATCAAGGCATATTATTACATTAAAAAGAATCTAAAATAAGGATTCATGAAGTAGTAGAAACATATACACACACAGCTGTTTTTTGTACTAAATACTTTGATTTTTATAACATGCAAAAATTGAATGAGAAATATATTGATAAATCTATCAAAAATAAGCAGTCATTAATTACCTGTAATCCCATTGGCCAGTGAATAAGGTAAAGGTCCAAATAGGTCAGGCCAAGGTCATATAGACTCTTCTTCAGACTAGAGAGCACAAGGTCAGGTCTGTGACAGGTATTCCATAACTATGAAAGATAAACAACATATCTGCATCCAATACACATTCTATCTACTTAAACATTTCTTATTACTGATTATTTTCATAATTCCATGCTGCTGCCAATATAACTACAAAGGAAATTATATGTAGAACGATTTTGTACCATAGAAGATTATTTCTTTTCAATCTTAATGAAGATAATTGTAATTTGCTGCATGCTTTAATTTACTAATTCATTCAAGGGTTAGTTGTTATCCCTCTGATGTCATGTGCAGAACTCCCTGATAATACCCACAAATCTCCCTATAGTACCCACAAATCTCCCTGATAGTACCCACAAATCTCCCTTATAATACCACTCCCTTATAATACCAACAAATCTCCCTTATAATACCCACAAATCTCCCTTATAATACCCACAAATCTCCCTATAATACCCACAAATCTCCCTATATTGGTTCCAACGTAGAGGCTAAAGAATAAAACGAGATAATACTAAGTTATATATATTTTTTTATTTCTATTTTAAAAGTCTAACTAATTTCTGACTTATTCACAGAAATATCTCACTACTTACTTCAAAATCCACTAAAAGTTTCAACTGATCTCACTACAGTTTGTATTATTCTAAACACATAATTCACTTCCCACCTCTGAGTTCTCTGATTGCAATTCAACTTGGAGATTATATGTGTACATGAAATACAGTATCCACTTGGCCGAACATTAACCTTGCTAGTGACAAATATATCTTCTCTTGTGATTGTGTCCTCAATGATCAGCTCCTTGATGGCGTGACCCACCGCACGTTCATTCCTGTAGATGGCAGCACAGTCAAGGTGGCGGTACCCAGCACGAACTCCCACTTTAACAGCTTTTATTACTTCATCCTCTCCCTGTACAAACAATGAATAAAACCATCAGAAAGTTTCTTTTTAATAAAACATCTGTTAAGAATACAAACCCAGAGAGCTGTTGCAATGGATACCGTAAAGTGGAAAATTTGAAAATAGTGATGAACTGAATTGATACAGTAATTCTATTGAAAAAGTATTGATAATGATACAATATTAATAAATAACAGGTGATTCAACACTCCTTATATATAACTATGTGAGTAGTGTCCTATAAATAGGGGTGGGTTCAATAGAGCTCCTTACTAATAAAATGTAATAGAGGAATAAAGGAATTAAGTTTAATACTTTAAATACAACCAGCATTGTGTTTTTATTGATACAATATACTGATACAGCAATTCAATTGCAGCTCTGCATTTTGTACCACAGCAAACCTTTTCACACTAACAAAAGTTTGAGGGTACAAGTGTGAAAATATCCTCTTTTACATCTACCTGTGTTTTACACCTGTAATTTAATGCGCTAAAGGGATTGATGTTCCTTTTCTGTTAATCGGTCACAAAAGGTTTATTTATACTTTTGCTGACCACTGTGACCCAATGTCAGGGAGAAATGTTTAACATGTCTTTAGTCATCCATGCCAGTAGAGCAAGGTTATGGAGATAAAATAACATGTGGCTATTATGGTAAGTATAACCTGCATCCCTTATAGAGGACTAAACATAACTGAATAGTGGAGCACTTCTGTATGCCTGCTCCCTATCACACCTATCACACCTGCTCCCTATCACACCTGCTCCCTATCACACCTGCTTCCTATCATACCTGCTTCCTATCACACCTGCTCCCTATCACACCTGCTTCCTATCACACCTGCTTCCTATCACACCTATCACACCTGCTCCCTATCACACCTGCTTCCTATCACACCTGCTCCCTATCACACCTGCTTCCTATCACACCTGCTTCCTAACACACCTGCTCCCTATCACACCTGCTCCCTATCACACCTGCTCTGTATCACACCTGCTTCCTATCATACCTATCACACCTGCTCCCTATTACGCCTGCTCCGTATCACACCTGCTCCATATCACCCTTTAACACATGCTCCCATCACACCTGCTCTGTATTATATCTGCTCCCTATCACACCTGCATATCACCCTATAACACATGCTCCCCATCACACCTGTTCTGTATCACATCCGCTCCCTATCACACCTATCACACCTGCTCCCTCCCTATCACTTATGCTCCCTATCAAACCTGTTCCGTATCACACATATCACACCTGCTCTGTATCACACCTGCTCCCTATCACACATGTTCTGTATCACACCTACTTCCTATCACACCTGCTCCGTATCACACCTGCTCCCTATCACACATATTCTGTATCACACCTACTTCCTATCACACCTGCTCCCTATCACACCCGCTCCGTATCATACCTACTCCCTATTAAACCTGTTCCGTATCACACCTATCACACCTGCTCTGTATCACACCTACTCCATATCACCCTATAACACATGCCCCCCATCACACCTGCTCTGTATCACATCCGCTCCCTATCACTCCTATCACACCTGCTCCCTCCCTATCACCCCTGCTCCCTATCACACCTGCTCCGTATCACACCTACTCCATATCACCCTATAACCCATGGTCCCTATCACACCTGCTCCCTATCAAACCTGTTCCGTATCACTCATATCACACCTGCTCTGTATCACACCTGCTCCATATCACACCTCCATATCACCCTATAACACATGGTCCCTATCACCCCTGCTCCCTATCACACCTGCTCCGTATCGCACCTACTCCCTATCACCCTATAACACATGCTCCCCATCACCCCTGCTCTGTATCACACCTGCTCCCTATCACACCTGCTCCCTATCACACCTGCTCCGTATCACACCTACTCCATATCACCCTATAACACATGGTCCCTATCACACCTGCTCCCTATCACACCTGCTCCGTATCATACCTACTCCCTATCAAACCTGTTCCGTATCACACCTATCACACCTGCGCCGTATCACACCTACTCCATATCACCCTATAACCCATGGTCCCTATCACACCTGCTCCCTAACACACCTGCTCCGTATCATACCTTCTCCCTATCAAACCTGTTCCGTATCACCCCTATCACACCTGCTTCCTATCATACCTATCACACCTGCTCCCTATCACACCTGCTCCGTATCACACCTACCCCTTATCACCCTATAACACATGCTCCCATCACACCTGCTCTGTATTATATCTGCTCCCTATCACACCTGCATATCACCCTATAACACATGCTCCCCATCACACCTGCTCTGTATCACATCCGCTCCCTATCACACCTATCACACCTGCTCCCTCCCTATCACTTATGCTCCCTATCAAACCTGTTCCGTATCACACCTATCACACCTGCTCTGTATCACACCTGCTCCCTATCACACATGTTCTGTATCACACCTATCACACCTGCTCCCTATCACACCTGCTCCGTATCACATCTATCACACCTGCCCCTTATCACAACTGCTCCGTATCACATCTATCACACCTGCTTCTTATCACAACTGCTCCGTATCACATCTATCACACCTGCTCCGTATCACACCTATCACACCTGCTCCCTATCAAACCTGTTCCGTATCACACCTAGCACACCTGCTCCGTATCACTCACACCTGCTCCCTATCACACCTGTTCTGTATCACACCTACTTCCTATCAGTATCACACCTGCTATCACACATGTTCTGTATCACACCTATCCCACCTGCCCCCTATCACACCTACTTCATATCACACCTGCTCCCTATCCCCCCTGCTCCCTATCACACCTGCTCCCTACCACACCTGCTTCCTATCATACCTATCACCCCTGCTCCCTATCACACCTGCTTCCTATCACACCTATCACCCCTGCTCCCTATCACACCTGCTCCGTATCGCACCTACTCCATATCACCCTATGACCCCTATCACACCTGCTCCCTATCACACCTACTTCATATAACACCTGCTCCCTATCACACCTGCTCCCTATCCCACCTGCTCCGTATCACACCTACTCCATATCAGCTTCCTATCATACCTATCACACCTACTTCCTATCACACCTGCTCCCTATCACCCCTATCACACCTGCTCCCTATCACACCTGCTCCCTACCACACCTGCTTCCTATCATACCTATCCCACCTGCTCCCTATCACACCTGCTCTGTATCACACCTGCTCCCTATCACACCTATCCCACCTGCTCCCTATCACACATGTTCTATATCACACCTATCACACCTGCTCCCTATCAAACCTGTTCCGTATCACACCTATCACACCTGCTCTGTATCACTCCTGCTCCCTATCACACATGTTCTGTATCCCCTATCACACCTATCACACCTGCTCCGTATCACACCTACTCCCTATCAAACCTGTTCCGTATCACACCTATCTCACCTGCTCCCTATCACACCTGCTCTGTATCACACCTGCTCCCTATAACACATGTTCTGTATCACACCTATCACTCCTGCTCCCTATCACACCTGCTCCGTATCACATCTATCACACCTGCCCCTTATCACAACTGCTCCGTATCACATCTATCACTCCTGCTCCTTATCACAACTGCTCCGTATCCCATCTATCACACCTGCTCCTTATCACAACTGCTCCGTATCACACATGTTTTGTATCACACCTATCATACCTGCTCCCTATCACACCTGCTTCCTATCATACCTGCTCCCTATCACACCTGCTCTGTATCACACCCGCTCCCTATCACACATGTTCTGTATCACATCTACTTCCTATCACACCTGCTCCGTATCACACCTACTCCCTATCAAACCTGTTCCGTATCACACCTATCACACCTGCTCCCTCCCTATACCTGCTCCCTATCACACCTGCTCTGTATCACACCCGCTCCCTATCACACATGTTCTGTATCCCCTATCACACCTATCACACCTGCTTCCTATCACACCTATCACCCCTGCTCCCTATCACACCTGCTCCCTACCACACCTGCTTCCTATCATACCTATCACACCTACTTCCTATCACACCTGCTCCCTATCATACCTATCACACCTGCTCCCTATCACGCCTGCTCCGTATCACATCTATCACACCTGCTCCATATCACACCTGTTCTGTATCACACCTACTTCCTATCAGTATCACACCTGCTCCATATCACACCTGCTCCATATCACACATGCTCTTGAGAATTTGTTTGTAACAGATAAATAAGTAGGTTCAATCCTGAAGAAGTGATCCAGAACATACACATGTTCAACTATACTTAATTTTTTTGTCATACTTTTATTTTCTGAATGAATTGTAAATAAGTTCTACAAACATAGGAAGTTAATATACAGGGTAAATGTTTTTATAATTAGCATGTGATGGAAACTACTTGAGACTTATGATCAGGAAACCATTTAACCTGTCAACAAATAATTTAAATAAATTATCATAAAATTTGTCATATCAGCTCAGAACCAGTTATAGAGTGTCGACATACTCATATCGTTCACATATGATAATTTATCAAGCTTTTATCAAACTGACATATTGAGTTTACAGATTTAATGATGAGCCTCACAGTTTTAAATTTCCCATACTCATACATGCCATAACTTTCCAGTGCAAAAAGTGATGATTCTTTTTTTTTTCATAACATTGCTGTTCACTATAAGGTATTTAAAGCCTCCCAGTGCTCTGTATTATATCTCCAAAGAAGAAGAGCTCAGTCTAAATCTTTTCTTAATCCGTTCATGTTGACATTCCGCAAATATACCAAAATCCATAATGTTTACATGTGTTCATGACAGGTGGGTCATGAAAAGTCAATATCACGTAAATTAATAGTCAAAATCACCAGAGATCATGGAACATAAATTAAAGTAGGAGTTCATTGAGTTGTAAAAAATGGTTAAATTATTAAAACAGTTAAACTTCACGACTCCATAATAAACCTATCAAATTCAGGAGTAGTTGAATCTTTGTCCACAGATGACCTGTCAAGTTGACCAAAGATTACCATATCGATTACGGGCGAGTCAAATTAAAAGTAACTAGAAAATGTCTGTAAGACAGAAATGCCCCCACGATGCCATGTGAAGTTAGTTTCAGTGTTCTATAAAAAGTTACAACCACTTTGATCTTGATACCCTGAAACATGCACACACACAAGGTACTTCACTTAAAGTTGATTTTAATATTCATATGTTTTTCCTGTATGTTATTACCATCTCCATAACATATTGAATGAAGTTGCTAAGCGTTTAAATTGAACAGCAGATGATTTTTTATATATAGCAACAGTGACCTTGACCTTGGAACCCTGAAACACAACAATGTCCGAAGTATACTCATACTTGACCTTTGCATAAAGTTTGACCAAAATCCATGAAAGAATGAAGTTGCTAAGTGTTTAAATTGAATCAGTTGATGATTTTCTATATATAGCAAGTGTGACCTTGGCCTTGACCTTGGATCCCTGAAATACAACGGTGTCCGAAGTATACCCATACTTGAACTTTGCATAAAGTTTGACCAAAATCTGTCTAAGAATGAAGTTGCTAAGTGTTTACATTGAATTGGGACGGGACGGGACGATTTTCTATATATAGCAAGTTTGACCTTGGCCTTGACCTTGGATCCCTGAAATACAAAGATGTTTGAAGTATACTCATACTTGACCTTTGTATAAAGTTTGACCAGAATCTGTCAAAGAATGAAGTTGCTAAGTGTTTACATTGAATCGGGACCGGACGGGATGGGACGGGACGGACATGGGTAACGCTATATGCCCCCCCATTTTATGGCGGGGGCATAAAAAGTGCTGCCTATTTAAAGAGGCCTATTTAAATAGGCAGCACTGTATTTTATCCTTCCTAAATGTGTAAGTAAAAGTTGATAGAAATCATTACTGATCACCCTATCCAAAGCTGAGACAGTCATGTTAAAATGGTTAACAATGCATATTGTGTATGTGATGTAAGTTGTACATGATGTGATGGTTTGTTTAGGTTCAACTCTGTATCCCATCAATGTAGTTTTGAAATTTTTCAACTGGAAAGGAAAAATACAACAGGATTCAAACCCAGGACCTTATATAACTCTAGACAGACTTGAACCAACTGAACTACTTTGTCACCAGTTTACATGTACATGTATATTTCTCTCATTTCCCTATGTGTAAGATAGAGCTTTCTCACATACCTCACAGGGTGATCCCATTGTTGCTAGGGAAAAGATAACTCTATCTTACACAGGGTAGGGAAAGACAGCTGACACACGCTATGCATCATAATAATGAATTGTCGACATGACATCATTGTATTGTTTCCGTGATGTCATACCCTTGTTGCAAATGGGGAATCCTCCGTTTCAACCCTAGAGGTTTTTGGTTTTGGCGGAAGAATTAGATCGATGATTATTTGTAAGTATGTGAGAAAAACAATCAAACATATATAGGTCAAGCTGTTCCATGGACAGGGATATCTGAACCCTCATGTAAGAGTTTGGCTGGCCAGCCAAACTCTTACACGAGGGTTGAGATATCCCTGCCCACAGAACAGACCCATGTAAGATTCTATTGGTCCCAGGGTAAGAAAGGGGTGTAAGAAATGTCTTTCTCTTACCCTGGACAGGTGTATCTACACTTTTTACTGGTGTAAGATTTCCTTGCCTCACCCTAGGGTTACAATGGTATGACGTCACTTCAACAATACAATGATGTCACGGCAACAATCCATTAACCTCACGTTAACCCTGAATTTAGCATATAACGTTATCATTACATTGCTGTACATTGTATATGATACACAATGTGTGAACTGGGTAAGAGAAAAAGGAATCATTCACCCCCTTGTTGGTGAGATAGGGGAATCTCAACTCTCAGGAAAAGATCCCCAAGTTGCCAAACACTCGGCATAGCCTTGTATTTGGCAACTTAAGAATCTTCCCCCTCCGGTTGGGATTCCCCTATCTCATCCCCAAGGGGGTGAGAGATTCTATTAACCTTACACCCTATTTCAAGCGACATGACGTCACGATGGCTCAACAATGACGCGACGTCACAAATTGTGAAATCTCCGATGCCACAATTGGGAAAAGGCAACGCGATGAAATTAAAACCTTTTACGATATATTACTGTATATGTTAGAAAGATGTCATTTATTTTTCTGCGCTTGTCATTAGCACACTCACATACAGTAAATGCAAGAGTTAGGGCAAGACAGGAATTCCAACCCAGGACCTTGAAACTCTAGACAGACTTAACTTCAAGCAATTAGGCATTTATATAAAATATCAGCTTTATTCATGTTTCAACAATTCATTTGTGAACAAGAGGGGATTCTGAAGCAAAAACCAAACCAAAGATTCATTGATTGAATTGAACTGACAGAGTGACTCGGTGCTTGTCTGGTCAAGATCCTGACCAAAATGGTGGCCATGACCTGCCACTGTATCAAAGAGTAAAGCCTAGCAGAGACGAATGGCACTAAGGCAGGTAATCCAGTCTGCATCATTATACTGATGAACAATGCTTTTTTTTTTACTTGGCAGCATAAACTTAAAGGCACAAAGTTACTGTTAGTGGAAAAGTGCAGGTATTACAATATTATAGCAGATTCCACCATGATATGGTGAACATTTTCCATAAATACAGCTATATGCATCTCTATCGAAACTAGACTGGGTGATTTCTGGTAAACAGGAAGCTTAATAAGTTTTTCGTCACTATTACTAATGTTTCGACCTGGGGCTGTTTTTTTATTTTTAGTGTTCTGTGTCACATATTTATTATTTAATATTCTGCAGTGTATATATATGTGTTAACAAAAAAGTACCACAAAATCTACAACTGAATTGTAGGTTTTAATTGCAGGTTCTGAAACACCTAGAGTTTGGGTGTCTGTGATAAACCATTGTTTCAAATAGTGTGCATATATATTAGACTTGGCAAGAGGATAACTGAACCTGGGTAGTAAAAACAGCTTATAGAGGTCTCCTCCTTAGACCAGAGGGATTAAGGTGTGAAGGGGAACTATACCCCAGTCACCAGTTACTGGCGAATGTCTGCCCAGTAGCGTCAGTTTTAATATCTCCGATATGAATACCTGTCATTTTCCCATCTAGATCTGTTACATATATCGACCTACAGAATATGTTACATAAATACTGTGTAACCACATGGTTTTAGCCTCGCCTGTCAATAAACCTATAATAAAAACTGGGTGAATAAAAAAAAATCTGTTTGCTTGGAATTGTTGTACATAATTAATTGTAGCAACAATTACTGATGACTAACAGCTAAAATTCACCCGTCTTACTTTCTCGTAATCTTTCATTGCAAAATAATCACGACTTTAATTAGCTCATGACAGTTTGCCTACCACGGTATGCATGTGTTTGTGTACACATGTGCCGTTAGGTCCGTTACCTGTTTCGGTGCATATGTTCCTAAACCAATCGCTGGCATCACATTCCCACTTTGCAACTTGAAACCCAACTTCTCAGCCATGACAGCAAACTTAGACTGTTGACACTATATGGTTGAAGATAACCGCTCACTGCGAGTGTAACGTGAAGTCCGGCAGCTTCGGCGTGACCGACTTCTGCTATTTCAGTAAAACATATGTGGTGACGTTCCGTTTTGTTACGTTAGATGTGTAGCGTACGGGTCCTGTGCATTACATTCTAAGGAAGATGCATACACATGTATTATATCGCCTTGGTTTATGATAAAGATAGCGATGTCTCGTCCAGTTGATGCGTGCTTACACTTCGTTTCCCCTTGACCCGGTGACCTAAGACCTTATTAGAGTAACTTCGGATATCCTCTGAAGGAAGTAGTCTGGTTGATGTGTAGTGCCCGAGCAAGTCGAATGTAAAGTAAGCTCAATGGACAGTTTTTATCTTCAACCATGCATAGTGTCAACAGTCTTAGTTTGCTGTCATGGCTGAGAAGTTTGGTTTCAAGTTGCACCGAAACAGCTAACGGCACATGTGTAGACCAATGCATGCATATCTCGAATCTTGCTCATGACAGTTTGCCTACCGCGGTACAACTTGCATATTAAGACGGGTGAACTTAAGCTGTTATAGTCATCAGTAGTTAACCTAGTCCGAATTATTCTGACGTTTTATCAACTTTTTCATATCGGTCTGTCGTTGATTAATCGACGAAAGACCGATATGAAAAAAGTCGATAAAACGTCAGAATAATTCGGACTAAAGTTAACCCCCCACCCCCCAGTTTTGTTTCAGTTTGTAGTGCTGTCTTGAAGCTTTTAAGTTCTTGCATTTTGACGAGGTCTTCTGGTAGGTTATTCCACTCTGTTGTTGTTCGAGGAAAAAATGAATTTTCAATATGTCCGTATTACACTGGAAATGTCGGTTATTTTCACTAATTTTTGATCAGGTACGGGTGTTTGATGAAGTTAATATGTGATATAGGTATGGCCACTATACATATATACAGCCCCTTTACGATCTTATAAAAAAGGGCAAGCTGATGGTCTCGCCTGCGATCCTTTAGTGGTGTTAGTTTTAGAGTGTCCATCATTTCTGTTACACTGCTGTCCCTTCTATAGTTTGATGTTATAAATCGGACAGCGCGGCGTTGTACCTTTTCCAGCGAGTGGATGTTGTTTTGCTGGTAATTAGGGTCCCATATCGTGCAGCTGTATTCCAGGACAGATCTCACCAACGATTTGTATGCGGTCAGTTTCAGTGACGCTGGACACTTTCGCAGGTTTCGTCTTATAGGAATCCGAGAGTGGAATTTGCCTTGTTGGTTGTGATACGGATATGAGAGTCCCACTTCACTTCATGGCGTTGTGAATGGTCACCCCCAAGTATGGATTTTCTTCCACTTCTTTGAGTAATTGGAATATCAGAGAAAGTGTTTACCCGGCCAGGTGGAGTATAAAATGGTCTGGGGTGGATGTTGTGGTATCTGTGCTGTAGCATTCAAGCGAGGTTGCACTATATGAAAGATGCCGTTGGAAGGACGGTCCCACTACAAACAGAACACAACACATCTCCAGCACACACGCAGTCATACACACATAGGGAGATATTAGCCAGGTGGCATAGGACTAATAGTTAGCGCCTGATAAAGCAACAATTAGTGTTATGGAGTGCCATATTTCCACATGATAATTCAACATGGGTGGTTAAGTTTAGAAGCATACATAGATACCAAGAAATTATCATTGTTTGGAAGATTTTGTAACTTGGAGAAAAATTGTATATCATATTTTGTGTTTTTTACTCGTCTTTTTATGGCAGTTATAGGGACCAATGTGTATAATAATGGATTTATGAATGAAGTAATTAGAGTTCTAAAGAAATATTATTTATACAAATTAGTACAAGAATGTTTATCAAGTGGATTATTTCCAGTGAAAAGCACATGGAAAGCGAAAGTAAAGCATACTGTACAGTTATATGAAGAAAAAGCATGGAAGGAGGGAATGAGTGGTGACCGCGATTTCTGCAGATTTATATTTGTTCATGATAATTTGGCTCCTCATACATGTATATTGTGGAAATTGTTAATAAAATTTCCTCAAAACAGAGAATTCATACATGGAAATTGATTGTATCTCTAAGACATTCAGAAAAAACTGAATTGTGTCATAAATGTGGACAAATGTATAACGATATATATACCCACATAGTTTTACAATGTGATTGTGGCACGGACTTAGATAACGTCTAACATATAATTCCGTGGTTGTGGTGTCAAGTCGTTAATACAATTGTACATGTGAACTTATGTTTAGCGTATATTTACACTCTCATTCAGACTATGAATTATTCCACCTACTGATTGGTGGCAACATAACGTATGAACTGAATACATTAGAGTTCACAGAATTTCGTATGGCATCAGTCAATCATATTTCAAAAATGCTTAATGCATACTTCGAATGAATATTCAATACTTTTGTGTATAACATTCTTAACATTATTAATTATGTATTCTTTTGTAAACTGTACTCAAATTGATTAACCTATTCCTATTGTGTTAACTAATTATATTGTGCACTAGTTTTACCTTACCATCTATTTTTTTGCATTTATTATTTATCATTGTAACTACATTATTCTGTTTGTAAAATCTTCTTAAAGGAGGAAATAAAGAGAATTACAATAAATTTATACACTTACCCAACACTATGCAAAATTTAAAGTCGATCGTAACACTAAAAAGTACCGTAATACGTCTAAAAAGATGCCTATGTGTGAGGAATGTGTGTCCAAGGAGATTTCCGCGCGCCCAGAAATTTGTAAATCGATTTTTTATAGTTTTTTTTCTTACGATGCATTAATGGTATGTACTTACCTAGGTGTGTGCAAAATTTCAGGTCGATCGTAACAGCAAAAAGTACCGAAATACGTCGATAAATATTATGTTTGCTAGCGAGGAACGAGTGCCAGGGAGGATTTCGCGCGCCCAGGAATTCGTTATTTTTTATTTTATTTTTTTAATATTCACGTATCACGATTTGAACATTTGGTACAGAAAAATACGACGAAAGAGATGGCACAGAAAAATAAAGAGAAACAAATGGTACAGAAAAAATGTGAAGAAAGTACATTGCCGACAACAGTTAACTGTAGAACGCATGCGTTTACAACTTTACATGTATGTTGATACATGTTCATTATATGGTTTACATGTATTTTGTACAAGATATGATAGGATATTTATGAGAAATATTAACAAATTCTTGTAAATTTGAGGATACCATATTTTTTTCTTAATTATACCATACAATAATTTTGATTAAGCGGCACATAAAACACAATCATCATTTCGAGTGGCATAACCTACACTACCATAGTTAAGTTGATGAGACAGATATTTATATATACATGACACTGATGAGGTCATACATGTATACCAACTGTGTGTTACCAATCATATCAGACCCGCAACGCATGCATGACATGGCTGACGGTTCCAAGATTTTCAAGATTTTTTTTCGTTACGTTCTGACACACAAAGTGCGTAACAAGATGTCCAACAAAATAACATCAATCAAATAAAACATGACAGAGAGAGTAGATTATACATGGACAGATTAAGCATTATTTCATGAACAGATTCAGCATTATTTCGTGGACAGATTCAGCATTATTTCATAGGTAGATTCAGCAATATTTCATAGACAGATTCAGCAATATTTCATAGATAGATTCAGCAATATTTTATAGATAGATTCAGTATTATTTCATAGATTCAGCAATATTTCATGGATAGACATGGCTTGGATGAGCGCCGATATGCTGAAGATTAATAACGCACAGTTTTCACACCCAAGTACAACGAGTACATGACAATGAGACACCGGACTTGCACAGGCAGCCCGATCGATGAGGAACTCATGTGGTCGCGATCGATGTTCATTGAGAAACAGGTAACCACAGGGATAATAAGCCAGCTATATTTGGACCGAGACTGAGGTGTTCAGCGTAATTTTTACACATTTCAGCGATTTAGATCTAATTTCGGTAGAATGCCACCCCAATGATGATATCCATGGTGTAACCAGAGACATATAAAGCCATATAGTAGTAGTATATACGTCTCTAGATGTATAGCTGGTGTACCATATTCACAAATACCATTTTTACCGCAAATTGCTCTCAAGGTACACTTTTCTTTAAAAGAATGTGTTATCAAAGCTATAGTCATGCCGGAAACGTTAAGTTTCGAGTGTATAGTTTCGTTTGTTGGCAGTGGTACGGAGATCCTTTAAAGCCTACACGCCCTACCTGTGTGGCGAGAATGTAAAGTGAGATTGAATAAATACAGAGAGTTCTCAATAAAGCATAATGAAAATTATTTTTAAACAGACTTTATATAATGCATATAAACGTTAGTTATTCAGGAACACATTGGAAACAAAAAACCCTCCCACCCGTAATCTCTTCTTTGTGCTACCTGTACGGGGACTGACTTTAGTGCTACCTGGCTTGATCACGTGATCACAACAAATAGCGGGTAACTACATGTATTACTCAACACCGGAAACTTGACGTGCACTGACTTTTATCAAGTTGTTACATTGTGGTCGGTAAAAATGTGAGTGAATACATATTTTATTGTCTGATGCACGTATATAGCTATGTAATAGTTCGTAAGTCAACATGATGGACGACAGCTCAAGGGTAACGACCCGACAACCTATCCCAACGGAAGGCGATGACGTTTCGTACGTGGATAGTGACATTCACGCGCAAGCATTCTGTTGCTTGCCTCACTGCTGTGACAACGGGGCGGACCCACGCTGGTACTACCCATGGGACAAGGGTCTTGCCCGTATGATGGGTCTGTATTGTCTGTGGTGCGGGCTGGGACTGGTTTTCCCCTGCTGTATGTGTGTGCCCAGCTGTCGGGACATTGCGTGCATGACTGACCAAGGGCTCTGGAGAGGTTCGGTATGTGGAAAGTACATCTGTGTGGAGGAGGAGCCACCGGCATCCAAAACAGACAATTAGTACAATCAAATATCAGAGATGTTAAAAGTTCCTGGTGCAGTCAACTCTGACCAACGCGGAACACTACAATCTGGCAGGAAATTTAAACAACGATCATCAAAATCAGATGAGAAAGAAGTATTTCTGGTGCTCTAATCATTGGCGTTAGTAAGGGTCTAAATGCAAGAGACCGACTAACCTGGTTCACGCAAACTGTCAAATTGGTAACAGTGTTGTATTCATGTCAGTCGGACGCGGAGACAGGTGTATATACAACCATATATAAAAAAACAACTATATGACAATAACCTGTATATATAACTGACCTAAAACAGCTGCTTCATACATGTAAACGTTATATGAGATTAAAAAAATATATATTAAAAGTATCAAGAATATACGGTACTTTCTATATACAATTCTTTATATTAGATTTACAAATTTTCCAAACTTTTGATGTTCGTAATACATGTAACTAACATACATGTGGTCATTATTAATTGTTTTGATTATTTTATCTCCATCCCAGTGACACGTGTTTATTTTGATATAGAATTATTTTTTGTTTCTTTCCTTAGCCCATACCAGTTGAGTTAACATATAAATTATTCTGAACAAAATATCAGCAAAAAAAGGTAAATATAATTTCCAAATGAATCTGACAAAACCTTTTCTAATGGAAGAAAAGCAATAAGGTCATATTTTACAGAAGATGTTTATAATTACCTTTCCGTGACCCCTGGAACCCGAAAAACCGTTCTCATGCTCAAGCATGGATTTTGTGCTCGAAACTACTTTCTCGTAACTCGCTTAAATCCTGTCAAAAGACCAAAAGGTCGAATGTAAATGTAAACATTGAAAACAGTATTCGGTATCCCCCNCCCCCAAAAAAAGAAGTTTATAGCGGGAACACGAAATTCGGCTTCAGCACTAAATCCATGCTTGAGCATGAGAGCGGTGTCATGACTACTACGGGTCCTTCAGGTCTTGTTTCAAGAGTATTCATGTAAATCTTTCCTTTGTTCATATTTACCCCAGTTTAATCGATTCCATCGAATTATGATTTTGTTGACACTTCTAAATTCTCTTGGTGCTTTCATTGACTCTTGAGAGTATGTTTTAGATATTCTCAGACTCTCCTTTTCACCTCTACACATATGTATAATGTACACTTATATATATGAGTTTCATATCTGTGTATCTGCTTCATGTTATGCTTGTGGACATCCCTGTCTGTAAGTCCTAAGAATACGTTTTGAATGTCACCGTTTCTTACAGATATAAAGCGTTGTTTGATAAAAGTATTTTTGTGAATCTTAGTTCAACCGTTTCTAGACATGTTTATTACTTTATAAATCCAGTTATATATTTTAATTGTGATGTTATATTTAATCAGTAGTCATGTATTCATTTTCATTATTATGTAAAGATATGAAGGAAGAGGATGTTTACAAGTTAAAATCCAAAGTTCGATGTCTTTTGACAGATCATATATTGAAAGGCTAATAAATTAAACGAGAATGCCTCTTTCTTATGTTTTGTTTTTAATATGTGCATATACGTTTGTATTTTATTCTATTCTGAGTTACACAGTTACCGGACATTTGTAATTAACCGCCCTATAGTAAGCACACACACAGTTACCGGACATTTGTAATTAACCGCCCTATAGTAAGCACACAGTTACCGGACATTTGTAATAAACCGCCCTATAGTAAGCACACAGTTACCGGACATTTTGTAATAAACCGCTCTATAGTAAGCACATTGAGACAGACAAGACAACCAAGAAAGCTGTTGCTATTATTTTTATTCCAAACAAGATAACAACATGAATATTAACTTTAATTAGAACGAAAGGACAATACTTTTGACTTATCTGGGAGAAGTGACCCGCTAATCGAACTACAAGTGTACCTGTATAACTTCCCGCCGCTTTTCGCACGTATCCTGGATCCGGGCCTGTCTTAAAGTAGACGGCTACAAATTTCATTTCTCTTATTATTTTAACAACTTGCTATCAATGCGAAGACACAAATCGAATCAAAAGCAGACCTTTCAAAACCGCTTGGTAACCCAATTCACTATGAGAGCCCATAATGACAACTCCACGAACGGAATTGTTCAGATCCTCTCATCCTCGATATCCAGGGGTTACGCTCACTTTCGCTCTCTACACCCCTGGAATCATCCTCGATATCCAGGGGTTACGCTCACTTTCGCTCTCTACACCCCTGAAATATGTCAGCAATATTCTTTGATATACGTCAAAAGTATCTCGCGGTCACGTAACGGTAATAATTGACAGACTTTGAAGTCGGGCGTCTCTCCTTTGTAATTTTCAAAGGACATGTATTAGCATAGCGATTGGTCAGGTTTTTTTTTTACCTGAGACCAATCAAACAGCTCTTTTTATCTTCAAGGTGCTGCATACTGAACCTTCGATTTTGCTATGACATATTCAGGAGGTGTAGAGAGTGAAAGTGAGCGTAACCCCTGGATATCGAGGATGAGATACCCTCAGAAGCGTACAGGAAGGTTACAAAGCGGTTTTGACCTGTCTGAATTGAAATAGATTGTGAAGACACAAAAAATGTAACATCATTTAAAAAAGGTAAACACTTTTGTTTATCAATGTTGCTTTCATTTCGAATAAGAGTTTTTGTGATAGCATTTTTAGATTACCTGAGCGCAGACAAATATGACAACTCTCAAACGAGAGTTCGTGGCACATACACCCATTAACAAATCTTTATTAAGCAGTAAGTCGGGGAGGGCGCCCTGACGTAGACAGATTTCCTCTAAGCATATCAGCCATATCAGAGGCTGCCCTCTCAAGGTGGGGCTGCGACATACTTGAGCCTTGCATGATTCTGAATGTCATCGGGATCATCAATTATCGAAATTACGATACATGTACATCTCGTTTTTATATAAACTACTTCAATTATATTGGATATCCTATGTATATAAGGAAGTAAATGAGATAATTTGTACAGTATATAAGTTATTTTTATAATTCCGTAGAAGAAAAATATATATTGTAGTAGACATATCATATTAATGTTATATAATATCCCTGATCCAATATGAACTTCTTCGATACCATATAAAATAACCCCTAGGTTATGTAAGATATATAACACACGTGCATAAAATAAGTTACATAGTGAAAATATGTTAAAGAATGACTTAACAAATGGTCGGTTATAAGACTGCAGTGTCTGATTATGAAAGAGTGAAAACATATTTTTATATAATTTAAAATATACGATAAGATTATAAGTGTCCTATATACTCTCAAATATACTGCATATATACCTAGGGATGTATTGTAGGACAGGGGAATTCCAACCGAAGGGTTTCAAATAGGGTTTTCAAACCTCAGGCTTGCCGAGGGTTTTTGCACCAATTTGAAAATCCCGAGGGTGGTATTTCCCTTTTGAACTCATGGGCATACGAGTTCTTTTTTTTTTTTTTTTTTTTTTTTTTTAA
>NW_018405829.1:1472516-1484421 GCF_002113885.1 Mizuhopecten yessoensis
TTTTTTTTTTTTTTTTTTTTTTTTTATCTAAGTCCAATCACCAGAAAAACCCCATAAATCACAAAAACGCGTCGCAATTTCTGCATTTCTGTATTGGAGGGTTCCTGACTTTGTTACGTTACGTCAATGTTGCCCTATTGTGACGTCACGCACGTAAAATGGGATGTAAGATAATTATATAAAGAATATCTAACCGTGTCTTTTGTTATTGAGCACGAGTGAAAGATATCAAAATATTACACAACTGGATGTGTACCTTATGTTCCACTTGTTTTCCTGATCTAGTGATTTAATAATGAGAATGAACTTGATGATAACTCAAGATAATTTTCTTTACATTATGCACAGAGGTTCCACAACGAGTGACGATTGGATATCATGTTTATCCACATGTATCTCGAGTTTTCAACATGTATAAAGACACGACTGAGGTTTACCGATCGAGTTTGGGGACCTTTTTCTGCCACAACGTTTAGATAAAATTATAGAAAACTCTTTTGAATACATCAATTGCCATGGACTATGACGTCACAATAAAAATATGACGTCACAAAGCATTGTTACATGTACTCGACGTCATAATTAGATGATTGCCCAATGAAAAAACAACCATCCAGGGTTTTACCCACCATTGGGTTATCAAAAATGTTTCCAACTCCTAGCAGGTTTATCCAATGAGTCGGAGGTGAAGAAAGCTAAACTAGTTGCGGTAGAAATACTGTCTTTCTGCCATTTAAACTTTGTATTTACGTTTGTGGAAGTATAGACATACGTATAAAGATACAATAACTAGGAATATGTAGTAGGGAAGCTCTGATTAAAAACAAAATAGTATGTGTCCATGCAGGAAGCCAAACAAATAAGCAATCAACGATAAGTCCAATTTCTACATATGTCGTTATACGCTCTACACACAAATTCTTATGGTTCCTTCATCCACATAAGTTGTACATTTGTAGTTGTGCACTAGTAAAATGTTGACGCATTGAGAAAAGATGGTTTGTATAATAAATAAGAAAATATTTCATTTACGAAGAACACCGATCACTTTATGTGCTTCCAACAAACCGTTTGTTTACTTATAACGAAGTGATTATACCCCTACCATAAACTAGTAATAACTAACCCCTCCCTTAAACTAGTAATAACTAACCCCTTCCCTAAACTGGTAATAACCAACCCCTACCCTAAACTAGTAATAACTAACCCCTCCCCTAAACTAGTAATAACCAACACCTCCCCTAAATTAGTAATAACCAACCTCTCCCCTAAACTAATAATGACTAACCCCTCCCCTAAACTAGTAATAACCAACCTCTCCCCTAAACTAGTAGTAATCAACCCCTCCCCTAAACTAGTAATAACCAACCCCTCCCCTTAACTAGTAATAACAACCCCTCCCCTAAACTAGTAATAACCAACCCCTCCCCTAAATTAGTTATATCCAACCCCTCCCCTAAACTAGTAGTAATCAACCCCTCCCCTAAACTAGTAATAACCAACCCCTCCCCTAAATTAGTAATAACCAACCCCTCCCCTAATTTAGTAATTACCAACCCCTCCCCTAAACTATTAATAATTAACCCCTCCCCGAAACTAGTTATAACCAACCCCTCCCCTAAACTAGTAATAACCAACCCCTCCCCTCAACTAGTAATTACCAACCCCTCCCCTAAACTATTAATAATTAACCCCTCCCCGAAACTAGTTATAACCAACCCCTCCCCTAAACTAGTAATAACCACCCCCTCCCCTAAACTAGTAATTACCAACCCCTCCCCTAAACTATTAATAATTAACCCCTCCACTAAACTAGTAATAACCAACCCCTCCCCTAAACTAGTAGTAATCAACCCCTCCCCTAAACTAGTAATAACCAACCCCTCCCCTTAACTTGTAATAACCAACCCCTCCCCTAAACTAGTAATAACCAACCCCTCTCCTAAACTAGTAATAACCAACCCCTCCCCTAAATTAGTTATAACCAACCCCTCCCCTAAATTAGTAATAACCAACCCCTACCCTACACTAGTAATAACTAACCCCTCCCCTGAACTAGTAATAACCAACCCCTCCCCTTAACTTGTAATAACCACCCCCTCCCCTAAACTAGTAATAACCACCCCCTCTCCTAAACTAGTAATAACCACCCCCTCTCCTAAACTAGTAATAACCAACCCCTCCCCTAAACTAGTAATAACTAACCCCTCCCCTAAATTAGTAATTACCAACCCCTCCCTTAAATTAGTAATAACCAACCCCTCCCCTAAACTAGTAATAACTAACCCCTCCCCTAAATTAGTAATAACCAACCCCTCCCCTAAACTAGTAATAACCAACCCCTCCCCAAAACTAGTAATAACTAATAACCATCACCATAACCTTTAGAAACCAGCTTAAATAGACAATAAATATTTAAGGTCGCTAAATTATTGTCTGTTATGCTCACTTGATTATTAATTGTTATACAGAGTTCACTCTGTCTAGATTATTATCTGTTATGTTCAGTTCGTTATTAGTTATTCTAGATCTTTATGCCTTATGTTCATTTCAGCATTATCTGTAATGTTTCCTGCCACGATATCTGTATCATCATGTAGATAGATAAGGAAATGTAGATAATTTTACCACTTATCTATCTACATGTATATATGCAACACAGACTTATCAAGTTTTTGTAATTTTGAATCCACTGCACGGAATTTATCACTTTTGTCTTTAATCTGTCGAAACGCGAAGTTCAAAAGCTAAGTGGCAGCATTCATTTTCGTAGGCAGTTTCCACCAAAATTCAACTTGAATAGCATTATGCTAATGCAATGTCAAAGGTCAAAGGTTTCAAGTGTTCAAAGTTCCGTGTGTTAAATGGTCTAGGTGTTCAAATATCCCGTGTTGATTTATAAATTCCTCGAGATCATGTCGCAATATATGTCCGAGCCTGTGAACAGATTCTACTGGTCTGCTTTGTGAATATATGTTTTAAGAATCGATTTCAATGCTCTCAGTTGGTACGCGTTTTTCCCTAGTGTTTCGGAGGTTTCTGTTTTGCTTCCTTTGTTCAAACTCCGGGCAGCCAGTGCTATCAAAACACCGTCAAGGACAAGTGAGAATCCTGCCAACAACCTTCCAAGTATGACCGTAGAGGTTCTCAGTGCCAATCGAGACAGTACTGTTGATACAGCTTGGCATGTTTCTTCCAGTATGCACACCCCAGTAATAATTTGAAAATTTCCAAATCTATCGAGGTTGTCATGGTTGACATTCCCAAGAATTTCTCTTTCATCTCTGAATACGCCGTCAATTCTTGGTATGTTTCTTTTGATTTTTTTTACAGAAGCAACTAAATTTTCTGACGTTACTTTCAGGAGGTTTTGGATCTTAATCAAATTACCAAGATCCTTTGCTGAAAGAAACCCTTCTATCAACGTTCCTCCAGCTACGCTTGTTGCACCCAACACGGACACAATCATTCCGGCAACTGCAACTGATCCCCCTCCTGTTGCTCCCGCGAATGCCACACCGCCGACCAATATCGCGGTGCCAACCCCAGATACGGCAGATCCAGTAATGGTTGTTATATCTGTTCCTCTTCGTCGACTTTCAAAAATTCGGATGATTGCTTCGTGTACCCCGAGCTGAAATGCCACAATCCGGTAAAGATTGTAGATATCACAGTACACTTGTCCTAGGTCAAAATCCAAAGAGCGGTACTTCAGAATGGCCTCTTTTCTCTTTTCTACAAATAAATATATAGACATAGTTTAAAATTAGAAAAAAATATAACAATATAATAATGCACTATATATAATATTAACCATGTGTACGTTTATTAATCAATTACATACGTACAAATAAGCTCTCGATTTCACAAACAAAGTCTATATAACTTAAGAACTTAGGGAATCCGGGGCAAAGATGACTCCGTTCTAAAGCTTATGACTGACAGGTACCAGCTTTTTTCGACTGTTCATGCTTGTACTAGATACGTACCTGCCCAAATTTTCGGGATTTCTGTAGCAACGTCACCGAACCCGCCTACACTTGCGGTACAGCCATCTCTTAACGATCCATTCGTCTTTCCCGGGACACGAATTTGTTTCATTTGACAGTTGCAGACGTTATCTTTTGGCACAATCCGGTAGAACTCCCCGTATGCGTTTCGTAGTAGAGTTACACAGTTTGTATCTGTGGCTCCTTTTGAGCAAGTACTCTGCAATTGTGGTAGTTTTTGTGGTCGACGTTTTCGTCTCATTTGGGTGAATTCTTTCCACCTGCTTGTGCCGTCTGGTGCAACGAGCAATACTAGGATCCTTGTTTGGAAAAAGGTGGCAGCAGCCAGTAAATCTATTTCACCAAATCCCTGTAGAGAACCAAGCGAGTCTGCTTGTTCGTTTGCTTTTCCGGATCCAGAGTAAAGGACCGAGTACGTTTTTCCGTTTTCACGAATTTCCTTAAGAAGCAAGTTTGCTATGAAGTTATCCTTTTCACTATTTCCAAAGATATCCTTACTCAAACATGCAAAGAGAGAAGTTTTGCCATCCATAGTGTCAACCATTCTGTCAGTCATATCGTCACGTTGTTGTACATGGTAGATATCTGACCGTACACTGTTTACTGGAGGATTCATGTCTTCAGCGGGATATATGTTTTCGTCCGTTAACATGTTTGCTTCTATGTTCTCATCAAGAAAATATTCCAGCATAGGATTGTGACGCTTGACCTTTTTAATCTCGCGACGTCCACCATGTTCTAAAAAGCAATTAATCTCAATATTAATGTCTTTGAACTGATAACTTAATATCAATTATCATCTACAATGTATATACTACTTTATACCTCCTACTGGTAACACGAAAAATCCATTATCACAGATTGTCAGTAAGTGAATACTTGAGTAGTTCAGAAGTGGTCGAGAACAACTTGAGAAAGGATTTTCCAATTTGGATTGTTTGCTCGCGCCATGTACACTCATGAACCAGACATAGCATTCCTTTAAAATCGTCCGCGTAACAAAATAGTCCATCATGAACAACTCATTACGTTGAAGTATACCACATCAGCTAATGACATGATACGTATGTTTCTGAATCGTTTAACAGTTAATGGTATTCCTGCGCGCAAAAAGCTGTTTATATCTGAGGATCTCAACCATCACGAGAAGTTATTGAATATTTAGTATTTATTTTACGATTTTGATTGGTGAAAGTAATACTATATGAGGTGTATATACCATGTTTAACAAAAGTATGATAACATACATGTTTTATACTTTGTGTGATGCTGTCTGTTGGAATTGAAGAATGCAATAGGTTTGTATGATTAAACAACTTAACAACCGATAAAATGATTGTATTATCATTAACCCCAATTTCGGACCCCTGTAGTAATGTGCGACGGAAAATGTATCTTAAAATATTCACCTGTTGGAATTCTGACCTCAATTGGAGGAAACTTGGAACAGTTGCAGCCATTGATAGGGATCACTCTGTCGTACCGTTTGGTCTCGGGATCTTTGTAAAGGGTGACGTAATACCGACATCTGTTTGATACTGGCGTTGGTAGGAATGCTTTCCACTTGTGTGCCTCGTTCTGCCTGTTTTTAGTGAATATGTAGATGGGTCGTTTGAGCCAGTTAGCAGTACTCCTGATTTCCTCGTCATTTGGATCACCGCTTGGTACCGGAAATTGTGTCGTTGTTACCATTTCATCAGTACCATATATTTCTTCGTATATGCACTGCTGAAATGTACCACCAACATAGCTGACTCTATCCAAACGCCTACCTTTCAGTTTCAAAAGTTCATCGACATAATCGGTATGACTTGCAGTTGTGTGTCTTCTTGCGTCCGGATCCTGTTGATTTGGAGAACTGGCGAGAAACTGCAAATGTGCGTGTGGGCCATGCCTCCTCTGCCCTTTACAACAGGCTTTAAATGCTGTAAGATTTAACAACATTTAAACAATTAAAATCTATATTGGGCAATATTTGTTTCCATGGAAACATTCATTCATAAATATGTTATTGACAAACAAGACGTTACATTTTGCACAAAATGTTTACACTGTTTCAGATCTTCAGGTGCATACTAACAGTAGTTTTTTTTGTGTGATGTCAAAGACTGTCCATCTTTTAATGACGAAATAATACTTAAATTGGCATAATTGTTTATAATGTTGTTTCGATAATTGTATTTAAATGATGCCTCAAACTCGAGACCTACGCCACCCAATATATTATATTTTATATATATATCAAAATTGTCAGCGAAGTAACTTAAATGCAAAGAATGTGTGAAGCATACAATGTACATTACATAAGC
Source organism: Mizuhopecten yessoensis (assembly GCF_002113885.1). NCBI lineage: Eukaryota > Metazoa > Mollusca > Bivalvia > Pectinida > Pectinidae > Mizuhopecten > Mizuhopecten yessoensis. The sequence continues at coordinate 1,478,836 of NW_018405829.1, forward strand.
GGATACACTGCTTTATACATGAAGTGTATTTGATAAACAATGTAAGAAAAGCTTTCATGGCGATGGTCTGCAACTGAAAGCGGGGACACTGCCTGTGTTTATAAATTTTGTAATTAGTCATATGGAAATTACTCAATGTACTCAAACTTTGTGTGATAGAATTGTATTGTTATTCGAACGTCGCTCATGTGACGTCGTATACACTAAGTAAAACATTGCGCTACTTCGAATGTTTAGTGTTTGTATGCTAGTTTAACATGTATATTAACTTCGAACCTTCGACACCATGATAGAAATCTTCTCAACCAATGGGTAGTCATCCTATTCTTCTGAGAATTTCAATAGAAGAAACAAATAAATAATAAAAATAGACATGGTAACATCTCTATATGTATATAATTATGATGTCTACACTGTATATATTTCTACAACACATCCAATATTGATCTTCCTCAATCAACGTGTAGCAATCATCTGATGTCTCAATGTCACAAAGGTGCTATATTGGGTTTTGTTATCTGAAACTCTATAAAAAATATACATTAAGTAACTGACTGTTTCCTGACTGTTTCAAAAAACGGAAAGAAACAAACCAGTACAGTTAACACTATGGCACGGTCAATCGTTTTGACTGTTGCCGCCTTGCAAACCGATTGGATAATAGCAGCTTGCAACGACCAATCAAATCTTCACAAATCGACTTTGAGTGTTGAAATTATTCTAAAACATTGATTCACTGTTATCATTACTTTACCATTGGCCTTTTTGACCTATCAATCGTATCTTTAGAGTTTTTCATCATCGTAGGGAAACCTATTTTACTGCTGCAACCTAGGTGTATGAGTCCATAATCAATCTGGTTTGCCCTACTCTATTTATACCTATCCTGAGACTTGATGAATTTTATTTAAACGAAAAACAAGTAATGCACGCTAGAAGGGTGGACAGACAAGGGGTTTTACTATACCTCTTTAAGTTTATCATACGGGTTTTATATAGTAATGGGTCATATAATTCTAATATTGAAGAATACAATATCAGATAGGTTATAAATATCGTCATGGATTACGATATCAGATAGGTTATAAATATCGTCATGGATTACGATATCGGATGAAAATCTAGAGTGAGTTTACATTATTACGGTTTATGTGTTTACATGTTACACATTCAGGAACACTTAGCCAACTAAGAGGAATTAATTTAATTATTTGGTACCTGTTATGCCCCAAGCTAACGACTCCAGTCTTTTTCGTTCATCTTTGAGTGATTCAACTGGTGGCCTTGCGAGCTGGCAGTTACATGGAACAGTCCCTGGAACGAGGAGATTAAACTCGTCGTTATCACATTTAGCCATCGTGAGGAAATGATGACGAGTTCTTGTCGGCAGTAAGAGAGGATGGTACACACTCCATTTCCCCCCGTTCTCAGTCCAGATATATATGTCGGTACAAAACAGGGAAGACGCAGCATAAACTTCACCTGTACCTGGATTTTTCGAACCGTTACTAAGCTGAGTGAAGTGATTCTTGGTTCTTGTATTGATATCTGCCGATTCGTGTCCCCTTGGTTCAGTGATGAATGTTTGAAAAACCGGAAGAAAATCTTCCTGCTGCTCAAATTTCAAGATAAGATTCCTTATCAGTGGAAACAAACTCTCGTCACCATATATTGCTTTACTTAAGCATCGATACAAACTCGAACAATTTGCTGTAGGTGGACTAAAGACCCAATGGTCTGCTATCAACTGGTCGACAGAAGGTTCTCCTGCACTCATCGGGACAGGAGGTTCAACAAGTTTGGCATGGAATTTATTGCAATCGCACTGGTTCGTATTTGCTGCCCTTCTTCTGTTTTCCTGCCGGTTTATTTGTTTCAGCTGATAAAATACGTCTTTGCCGCCTTCCGAAAGTATCAGTATCCTGATTATTCTATCATTATCTGGAGTGAAGTTGCAAAAAGGTGGTAAGAAGATTTCCCTTTTCAATACGTCCTCTCTGATATGGAACAGATGGATCGCTTGTTGCAGAAGTTCGGCTGTTGCGTAGAGATCTCGCCGACAAGGACCAGTACGATGTTTTTTACTTCTATTCAAACATTCCTGTCGTATCCTCTCTGGTTCGTACAATGTTGATTGGTTTTGATTCAAAAACTCTGGCTTAAATGCACAAAAGAACAAATTGAATTCTGGTTCACGCTGAATATCTGATGTTTTTCCCCTAGCATCTCCGCCTGATATTTTGCTAATTATTCCAAAATAAAAATCATGCAATGGTCTACCTAACTCAGCAATCAAACCATGCTCTCTCAGGAAATTTGCGTTGGCATTTGATAGCGCCATTATAGTTTCACTGAGGAAAGTCTTGCTATTTTTGGAGAGTCACGCTCGAAAGCAGCATGCTGTGTTATGTCCTGCAAAATGCAATAGGCAACATCATTTAGTTATGTTCACTCATTCTGTTTATTGTTCCTTCGGTTTAATCTCGAGAAAGAGACATAGGCCCGTATTGACGAAACCGTTCTCGTGCTGAAAAATGGTTTCTGTGCTGAAACCGTCTCTCTTGTTACTCACTTAAAATATGTAATATGGTCGAAAAATCATGTTGAAAATTGCCACAAAATTCCTTCAAATTATTAACAAAATGTAAAATTTTGCTAATTTTTTCCTGGAATAAAAAATTTGTGTCTTGAAAACATAATTTGAGTTGAGTATGAGAATGGTTTCATGAATACGGACACCAAGAAATTTGCTGTATCCCTCAACCCTATACCTTAGCCGTATAATGGCTGTAGCTAAAGATTGCAAATAGCAAAAAATATCCAAACAAAACAAATAGACAGTACCTAAACATGATCTAATCAATTACCTCTGGTACAGTGTATATAGGACATCATCTAAACATTTACCTCTGGTGCAGTGTATATAGGACATGATCTAAACATTTACCTCTGGTACAGTGTATATAGGACATGATCTAAACATTTACCACTGGTGCAGTGCATATAGGACATGATCTAAACATTTACTTCTGGTACAGTGTATATAGGACATGATCTAAACATTTACCTCTGGTACAGTGTATATAGGACATGATCTAAACATTTACCTCTGGAACAGGGTATATAGGACATGATCTAAACATTTACCTCTGGTACAGTGTATATAGGACATGATCTAAACATTTACCTCTGGTACAGTGTATATAGGACAAGATCTAAATATTTACCTCTGGTACAGCGTATATAGGACATCATCTAAACATTTACCTCTGGTACAGTGTATATTGGACATGATCTAAACATTTACCTCTGGTACAGCGTATATCGGACATCATCTAAACATTTACCTCTGGTACAGCGTATATCGGACATCATCTAAACATTTACCTCTGGTACAGTGCATATAGGATATGATCTAAATATTTACCTCTGGTACAGTGTATATAGGACATCATCTAAACATTTACCTCTGGTACAGTGTATATAGGACATGATCTAAACATTAACCTCTTGTACATTGTGTATAGGACATCATCTAAACATTTACCATTGGTAAAGCGTATATAGGACATCATCTTAACATTTACTTCTGGTACAGTGTATATATTACATGATCTAAACATTAACCTCTGGTACAGTGTAAATAGGACATGATCTAAATATATACCTCTGGTACAGTGTATATAGGACATGATCTAAACATTTACTTCTGGTACAGTGTATATAGGACATGATCTAAACATTAACCTCTGGTACAGTGTAAATAGGACATGATCTAAATATATACCTCTGGTACAGCGTATATAGGACATCATCTAAACATTTACCTCTGGTAAAGTGCATATAGGACATGATCTAAACATTTACCTCTGGTACAGTGTATCTAGGCCCTGATCTAAACATTTACTTCTGGTACAGTGCATATAGGACATGATCTAAACATTTCCCTCTGGTACAGTGTATATAGGACATCATCTAGACATTTACTTCTGGTACAGAGTATATATGACATCATCTAAACATTTACCTCTGGTAAAGTGCATATAGGACATGATCTAAACATTTACCTCTGGCACAGTGTATATAGGACATCATCTAAACATTTACCTCTGGTACAGTATATATAGGACATGATCTAAACATTTACTTCTGATACAGTGTATATAGGACATGATCTAAATATTTACCTCTGTGACAGTGTATATAGGACATGATCTAAACATTTACCTCTGGTACAGTGTATAGAGGACATGACCTAAACATTTACCTCTGGTACAGTGTATATAGGACATGATCTAAACATTTACCTCTGGTACCGTGTATATAGGACATCATCTAAACATTTACCTCTGATACAGTGTATATAGGACATCATCTAAACATTTACTTCTGGTACAGTGTATATATATAGGACATGATCTAAATATTTACCTCTGTAACAGTGTATATAGGACATGATCTAAACATTTACCTCTGATACAGTGTATATAGGACATGATCTAAACATTTACTTCTGGCACAGTGCATATAGGACATGATCTAAATATTTACCTCTGTTACAGTGCATATAGGACATGATCTAAACATTTACTTCTGGTACGGTGTATATAGGATATGATCTTAACATTTACCTCTGGTACAGTGCATATAGGACATGATCTAAACATTTACTTCTGGTACAGTGCATTTAGGATATGATCTTAACATTTACCTCTGGTACAGTATATATAGGACATCATCTAAACATTTACTTCTGCTACAGTGTATATAGGACATGATCTAAACATTTACTTCTGGTACAGTGCATATAGGACATGATCTAAACATTTACCTCTCGTACAGTGTATATAGGACATTATCTAAACATTTACCACTGATACAGTGTATATAGGACATGATCTAAACATTTACTTCTAGTACAGTGTATATACGACATCATCCAAACATTTACTTCTGGTACAGTGTATATAGGACATCATCTAAACATTTACTTCTAGTACAGTGTATATACGACATCATCCAAACATTTACTTCTGGTACAGTGTATATAGGACATGACCTAAACATTTACCTCTGGTACCGTGTATATAAGACAGGATCTAAACATTTCCCTCTGGTACAGTGTATATAGGACATGATCTAAACATTTACTTCTGGCACAGTGCATATAGGACATGATCTAAATATTTACCTCTGTTACAGTGCATATAGGACATGATCTAAACATTTACTTCTGGTACGGTGTATATAGGATATGATCTTAACATTTACCTCTGGTACAGTGTATATAGGACATCATCTAAACATTTACCTCTGGTACAGTGTATATAGGACATGACCTAAACATTTACCTCTGGTACCGTGTATATAAGACAGGATCTAAACATTTACCTCTGGTACAGTGTATATAGGACATCATCTTAATATTTACCTCTGGTACAGTGTATATAGGACATCATCTAAACATTTACTTCTGCTACAGTGTATATAGGACATCATCTAAACATTTACTTCTAGTACAGTGTATATAGGACATCATCCAAACATTTACTTCTGGTACAGTGTATATAGGACATCATCTAAACA
>NW_018405829.1:1488134-1488201 GCF_002113885.1 Mizuhopecten yessoensis
AAAACATTTACCTCTGGTACATTGTATATAGGACATCATCTAAACATTTACCTCTGGTACAGTGTAT
>NW_018405829.1:1488207-1488818 GCF_002113885.1 Mizuhopecten yessoensis
AAGGACATGATCTAAACATTTACTTCTGGTACAGTGTTTATAGGACATCATCTAAACATTTACTTCTGGTACAGTGTATATAGGGTATTATCTTAACACTTACCTCTGGTATAGTGTATATAGGTCATGATCTAAACATTTACTTCAGGTACAGTGCTTATAGGACATCATCTAAATATTTACTTCTGGTACAGTGTATTTAGGATATGATCTTAACATTTACATCTGGTACAGTGTGTATAGGACATGATCTAAACATTTACTTCTGGTACAGGGTATATAGGATATTATCTTAACACTTACCTCTGGTATAGTGTATATAGGACATGATCTAAACATTTACTTCTGGTACAGTGTATATAGGATATTATCTTAACACTTACCTCTGGTATAGTGTATATAGGACATGATCTAAACATTTACTTCAGGTACAGTGCTTATAGGACATCATCTAAATATTTACTTCTGGTACAGTGTATATAGGATATGATCTTAACATTTACATCTGGTACAGTGTGTATAGGACATGATCTAAACATTTACTTCCGGTACAATGCATATGGGACATTTTCTAAACATTTACTTCTGGTACAGTGTATATAGGATATGAT
>NW_018405830.1:0-226 GCF_002113885.1 Mizuhopecten yessoensis
ATACTAAACAGTGATACTGTCATCATTACTAAATAATGATACTGTAACCAATACTAAATAATGATACTGTCACCAATAGNTATTGTCACCAATACTAAATAATGATACTGTCACCAATACTAAATAATGCTATTGTCACCAATACTAAATAATGATACTGTCACCAATACTAAATAAAGCCATTGTCACTAATACTAAATAATGATACTGTCACCAATACTAAACA
>NW_018405830.1:1691-1959 GCF_002113885.1 Mizuhopecten yessoensis
TAAATAATGATACTGTCATCAATACTAATCAATGATACTGTCACCAATACTAAATAATGAGACTGTCACCAATACTAAACAATGATACTGTCATCAATACTAAATAATGATACTGTCATCAAAACTAAATAATGAAACTGTCATCAATACTAAACAGTGATACTGTCATCAATACTAAATAATGACACTGTCATCAAAACTAAATAATGTTACGGTTATCAAAACTAAACAGTGATACTGTCATCAATACTAAATAATGATACTGTCA
>NW_018405831.1:0-226 GCF_002113885.1 Mizuhopecten yessoensis
TTATTATTTATTATAATTATTATTATACGTGAGAATCTGCAAGGTATGTCTCAATTAATATCACTCAGGTGTGTCAACTTTTAGCGCGAATATATATTGATATAATATATTCATGTATATAGGATCTCACATGAGTTTCCAATTCATATGAGATTGATGAAACGAGTCTAAACATTATTCCATTGAGCGAGCCTCTGTGGAGCTTAAATGAAGTATTGTGACGAAT
>NW_018405831.1:660-1234 GCF_002113885.1 Mizuhopecten yessoensis
ATCTGCCCGAGGAACTATAGCCACAAGACGTCGTCTTTTAATACGGAACTATGACGTTTGTTGATGAATCTACATGCGCATGTCGATGGCGATGCCGCCACACTATTGTGACATCGAATACTTTGCACAGTACAACGGCTAAAGTGAAATACTTTTATGGCAGCAACTGATATCCATTTTAAAACTACACTTTCCGAAAGACATAAAAAGTTAATATACACATGGTAGAAACCGACAAAAAAAATCACCATTTTGAAGACTTCGTTTTGGTCAATCAGCTGGTGGGTTATTATTGTCAAAATATAGACACAAAATACATTAGCCGGTGGCATACATATACCACTAACATGACTAATGTACAAAGTGGTCGTACCGTGACAACAAATATAAACAAGAGGCCTAAGAGGTCAGTATCGTTCATCTGCTTTTTATATACCTTCAAAGTGGTCCAAGGTAAGAAAATAAGTCTCTACATACGATATACTTTTGTTAGAAAAATTTCAACATTAGAAAAATTTTACTGAAATAGTTCTACATTATTAAAATGATCTGATATTTAAATTTTATCTTTGTT
>NW_018405832.1:0-226 GCF_002113885.1 Mizuhopecten yessoensis
GTGAGTTAATTTGTGTATCTTCTGTTGGTGAGTTAATTTGTTTATCTTCTGTTGGTCNTTTGTGTATCTACTGTTGGTGAGTTAATTTGTGTATCTACTGTTGGTGAGTTAATTTGTGTAACTACTGTTGGTGAGTTAATTTGTGTATCTACTGTTGGTGAGTTAATTTGTATATCTTCTCTTGGTGAGTTAATTTGTGTATCTTCTGTTGGTGCGTTAATTATTT
>NW_018405832.1:1184-1835 GCF_002113885.1 Mizuhopecten yessoensis
TTACTGTTGGCTAGTTAATTTGTGTATCTTCTGTTGGTTAGTCAATTTGTGTATCTACTGTTGGTGAGTTGATTTGTGTTTCTTCTGTTGGTTAGTCAATTGCTGTAACTACTGTTGGTGAGTTAATTTTTGTATCTACTGTTGGTTAGTTAATTTGTGTATTTACTGTTGGCTAGTTAATTTGTGTATCTACTGTTGGTGAGTTAATTTGTGATACTGTTGGTGAGTTAATTGTTGTATCTTCTGTTGGTGAGTTAATTGTTGTATTTACTGTTGGCTAGTTAATTTGTGTATTTACTGTTGGCTAGTTAATTTGTGTATCTACTGTTGGTGAGTTAATTTGTGTATCTACTGTTGGTGAGTTAATTTTTGTATCTTCTGTTGGTGAGTTACTTGTTGTATTTACTGTTGGCTAGTTAATTTGTGTATCTACTGTTGGTGAGTTAATTTGTGTATCTACTGTTGGTGAGTTAATTTGTGTATCTTCTGTTGGTGAGTTAATTTGTGTATCTTCTGTTGGTGAGTTAATTTGTGTATCTACTGTTGGTAAGTCAATTGCTGTACCTACTGTTGGTGAGTTGATTTGTGTATCTTCTGTTGGTGAGGTAATTTTTGTATCTACTGTTGGTAAGTCAATTGCTGTAACTACTG
>NW_018405832.1:4424-5169 GCF_002113885.1 Mizuhopecten yessoensis
ATTATTTGTGTATCTACTGTTGTTGAGATAATTTGTGTATCTACTGTTGGTGAGTTAATTTGTGTATCTTCTGTTGGTGAGTTATTTTGTGTATCTTCTGTTGGTTAGTTAATTTCTGTGACTACTGTTGGTGAGTTAATTATTTGTGTATCTACTGTTGGTGAGTTAATCAGTCCATCTTCTGTTGGTGAGTTAATCAGTCCATCTTCTGTTGGTGAGTTAATTTGTCCATCTTCTGTTGATGAGTTATTCAGTCCATCTTTTGTTGGTGAGTTAATTTGTGTATCTACTGTTGGTGAGTTAATTATTTGTGTANATTTGTGTATCTACTGTTGGTGAGTTAATTTGTGTATCTACTGTTGGTGAGTTAATTTGTGTATCTTCTGTTGGTGAGTTAATTTGTGTATCTTCTGTTGGTTAGTTAATTTCTGTAACTACTGTTGGAGAGTTAATTGCTGTAACTACTGTTGGTGAGTTAATTGCTGTAACTATGTTGGTGAGTTAATCAGTCTGTCTTCTGTTGGTGAGTTAATCAGTCCATCTTCTGTTGATGAGTTAATCAGTCCATCTTCTGTTGGTGAGTTAACTGTTGTAACTACTGTTGGTGAGTTAATTTGTGTATCTTCTGTTGGTTAGTCAATTGCTGTAACTACTGTTGGTGAGTTAATTTTTGTATCTATTGTTGGTTAGTTAATTTGTTTATCTACTGTTGGTGAGTTAATTTGTGTATCTTCTGTTGGTGAGT
>NW_018405833.1:0-226 GCF_002113885.1 Mizuhopecten yessoensis
GCAATGACACAGGTAGGGGTGGGGCAATGACATAGGTAGGGGTGGTGCAATGACATAGGTAGGGTTGGGGCAATGGCACAGGCAGGGTTGGGGCATTGACACAGGCAGGGGTGGGGCAATGACATAGGTAGGGGTGGGGCAATGACATAGGCAGGGGTGGGGCAATAAAATAGGTAGGGTAGGGGTAATGACATAGGTAGGGTTGGGGCAATGACACAGGCAGGGG
>NW_018405833.1:5193-5383 GCF_002113885.1 Mizuhopecten yessoensis
TGGGTTAGGATAGGGAACTTCCATAGCCCTGGGTCAAGATAGGAGACCTCCACAGCTCTGGGTCAAGATAGGAGACCTCCACAGCCCTGGGTAAGGATAGGAGACCTCCACAGCCCTGGGTAAGGATAGGGGACTTCAATAGCCTTGGGTCAGGATAGGAGACCTCCACAGCCCTGGGTAAGGATAGGAG
>NW_018405834.1:0-226 GCF_002113885.1 Mizuhopecten yessoensis
ATCCTGCTAGTAATCACTAAACAGTGTTGTCCCACTTAATCCTGTGAGTTATCACTAAACAGTGTTGTCCAACTATCCTGCTAGTAATCACTAAACAGTGTTGTCCCCCTTAATCCTGCTAGTTATCACTAAACTGTGTTGTCCCACTATCCTGCGAGTAATCACTAAACAGTGTTGTCCAATTTAATCCTGTTAGTTATCACTAAACAGTGTTGTCCCATTATCC
>NW_018405834.1:1270-1384 GCF_002113885.1 Mizuhopecten yessoensis
AATTATCCTGCTAGTTATCACTTAACTGTGTTGTCCCACTTAATCCTGTTAGTAATCACTAAACAGTGTTGTCCCATTATCCTGCTAGTTATCACTAAACTGTGTTGTCCCACT